>NW_014577575.1:123233-135541 GCF_000485595.1 Priapulus caudatus
ATGGGGGGCAGGTCGTGAGTGCAGAGATCGAGGAGCGGCTGAGTGAGAGGATGGGGCATGGGCTGAGTGAGAGATGCGGGGAAGCGACCGTGTGAGAGAGATGGCGGGAGGGGGAGTGCAGAGATGGGGGACAGGCCGTGTGAGCAGAGATGGAGGGAGGTTGATTAAGAGATGGGAGAGAGGGTGTGAGAAGAGATGGTGAAAGACAGAGATGGGGAGGTCAGTGAGAGTATGCGGGGCCGCCCGGCAGGCGCGTGAGTGAGAGCATGGTGTGAGGGTGAGTGAGAGATGGGGAGGGTGTGAGCAGCAGCCATGGGGAGGGCACCGAGGGTAACGTGCAGAGATGGGGGAGGTGGTGGTGAGAGATGATGGGGGGCAGGCGGCTGTTGAGATGAGATGAGCGGGAGGGTCAGTGAGAGATGGCTCGGGAGGGGCGTGATTGTGAGAGAGATTGGGGGAGGGTGAGTGAGAGATGGGGGTAGGGCCATGTGAGAGAGAGATGGTGAGAGACGGAGATGGGGCGGCGAGGGTCAGTGAGAGATGGGGGAGGTGATGTGGAGAGATGGGCCCGAGGCGACGTGCAGAGAGATGGTGGGAGGTGTGAATGAATGTATGGGTGAGGCGTGTGAGCAGCCAGATGGGGTAGGAGCGGTGGGAGAGAGATGCGTGAAAGACGGAGATGGTGAGGAGCGGTGCAGTGAGAGATTAGGGAGCGGTCGCTGACGTTGAGAGATGGCCGGGAGGCTGAGTGGAGAGATGGGCTGGACGGGTGAGCCTTGAGAAGATGCGGGGGAGGGTTGTGAGAGAGATGGCTGGGGAGCGGTGCAGTGAGGCAGATGCGGGGAGGGTGGGAGAGATGATGGGCGGAGGCGTGTTAGAAGATGGGGGAGAGGGTCACGTGAACAAAAAAGGAAAGGAATTGGCGGGAGGCGCTTGTGCAGAGAGATGCGGAGCGTGGAGTGAGCAGATGGGGCAGGATGTGAGCAGAGATGCGCGGCCGAGGCGTGAATGAGAGATGGGGAGGTGTAGTGAGAGAGATTGGGCAGGGTGTTGAGAGAGATGGTGTGAATAGACGGAGATGGAGGAGGCGTGAGTGAGAGATGGGGCGAGCGTGAGTGAAGAGATGGACCGAGGGCTGTGCAGAGAGATGGGGCGAGGGTGAGAATGAGAGATGGGGCGCGTGGAGGCGGGTGTAGAGAGATGGCGGTGAGGATGGCCCGTTGAGAGGAGCATGCCGTGAAGACGGCAGATGGCGAGGATGGCCTCTCGCCGATGACACCGCGCCGGTGCAGTGAGAGATGATGGGAGCGCTGTGAGTGAGAGTAGGGGGAGGGCTGAGTGAGAGATGGGGCGAGCGGTTGTGAGCAGAGCATGGGGAGGGGGATGGTGAGAGACTGCGCCGGGCAGCGTGTGACAGAGATGATGCGGGCAGGGTCAGTGAGACGATGGGAGGAGGGCTGGTGCAGAGAGATGGGCGCTGAGGTGAATGTGAGAGATGGGGGAGGCGGTCTGTGAGAGAGATGCGGGGAGTCCGGGTGAATTGAGAGATGGGGAGAGGTTGTGAGAGAGTGGCCCGTGGAAAGGACAGAGATGGCGGGGCAGGGTCAGTGAAGCAGATTGGGGAGGGTGAGTGAGAGATGGGGGGAGGTCGTGCAGTCGAGAGATGGGGCGAGGGTGTTGCAGAGAGGATGCGGGAGGGTGAGTGAGGAGATGGGGCGAGGGTTGGGCAGAGATGGCTGGCGAGGATTGTTGAGAGAGATCGGGGGGAGGGTCAGTGAGAGATGGCGGAGGAGGGTGTGCATGCATTAGATGGGGAGTGTGAGTGGAGAGCATGGGCGTCGAGGGTGTGAGAGAGATGCGTAGAGACGGAGATCGGGTCGGGAGGTCAGTGAGAGATGGCGGGAGGGTTCGAAGTGAGAAGATGGGGGGCAGGCGTGTGAGAAGAGCATGGCGGTGGCGATGACGAGTGAATGAAGCAGCATGGGGGCAAGGCGTGTGAAGAGAGATGGGGGAGGCGTGTTCCGAGAGAGATGGTGAAAGACGGAGATGGGCAGCGAGGTTCAGTGAGAGATGAGGGGTGAGGTGCAGGTGAGTAGATGGTGGGAGGCGTGTGAGAGAGATGGGGGAGCTGTGAGTGAGAGATGGGGGCAGCCGTCGTGTGGAGAGAGATGGGGAGGTGTGAGCAGAGATGGGGGAAGGGTCAGTGAGAGATGGGGGAGCGGTGTGAGAGAGATGGGATGAGGATGAGTGAAGAGATGGGGGGCGGGCGCCATGTGAAGAGAGATTGCCGTGAAGCAGACGGAGATGGGGAGGCAGGCCCGTCAGTGAGAGATGGGGAGGCCTCCGTGCAGTGAGAGGATGGGGCGGAGGGTATTTGAGAGAGATGGGGCGAGCGGTGAAGTGGAGAGATGGCACGAGGGAGGGTGTGAGCATGAGATGGGTCGGATGGCGTGGCAGAGAGATGCGTGAGAGACGGGAGATGGGGACGGAGGCGTCAGTGAGAGATGGCGGGGACGGTTGTGAGTCAGAGATGGCGGAGGGTGAATGAGAGATGGGGCCGAGGGTTGTGAGATGACGGAGATGGGGAGGCAGTCGTCAGTGAGCAGATTTGCCAGGGAGGTGCTGAGAGATGTATGCTGCAGCGGTCATGTGAGGAGATGGGCGGAGAGTGTAGAGAGATGTTTTTTTCATAGTGAGCGTCATGTGAGCAGATGGGGCAGAGTGCTCAGAGATGCTATGTGACGGTCATGTGAGAGATGGGGCGAGGGTGTGCAGGAGATGTAGTTGTGAGGTCATGTGAGGAGATGTATGTGAGGTCATGTGAGAGATGGGGGATGGCGTGTGCCATGAGATGTATGCTGAGGTCATGTGGCGAGATGGCGGATGGGCTTGTGAGAGATGTATGCTGGAGTCATGTGAGAGATGTACTGTGAAGGTCATGTGAGAGCATGTATGCTGAGCGTCATGCTGAGCAGGATAGAGGCGTACTAGTGTGTGCAGACGTCGTGCACGTGTGAGTGTGGAGAGACATGGTGGCAGGTGTGTGAGTGGATTTTGATTTATCTTGGATAGTTAGCTACTTTCGCCCTCATGAAAGCGTAACTGCATGTCGTGATAAGTATTTAGTCCTCGCTCTTCGACACTAGATAGCTTTACAGAAATATTGTTAGTCCTCAGATAACTGAATTCATATTAAACATAGTAGGTCAGCTTAACTTTTTGTGTTTTGAAGATTTTAGTACAAGAGATGTTATTCAAGATGCTATTAGGAGCAGGTTATGCCAATCACTGAGGATATGCTTCTACATGTGATTTTTACGCCGTTCTTATTTTCGAGCAGAGTTCTCATTATGCACCTCTACGATCCATATTCTATCCAGAAAGTAAAGGTGGGTAACCGTTATGGACTCTGCGGCCTCGAGCGGATGTGTCGACGCACTCTATTCACCGACACTTCCGGCGATACAGAACGCGAAGGGCTGCCACGCAGCCGACGCGAGGACTCAGCAAATCCAGTCATTCAACGTTGATCTCGCCAATCGCGGGCACCTCCCGCCAGATTGGCGTGGCTTCGTGAGAGCGACCACAGGTTTACATTTTGGCGCGCTCGTAGCTAATACATCTACGTTTGCCAGCACACGTTCGTCTTCGCCTGACAACTTATCTGTTAGTCAACCTATATTTGCATTCGGGCCGAACTTGTCCTGGATTTTACATTACTAGGGCCTGATGATGCCCAGCTTTTCTGTTTCAACTTACTGGTTTTAGTGCATGTTTAATTACGCAACAAAATCTCTCCTCTCTCTCTCTCCTCGTCCTACTCTCTCTCTCCTCTCCCCTCATTGGGTCGGCACGGACTTCGTTCGGGCGGACGACTTTGTTCGGGTCGGAGCGACTTCAAGCATTGAGAAGGTAAAATAATAATAATAATAATAATAATAATAATAATAGACACTATCGTAATCATAGACGATGCGAGAAAAAGAAAGTGCAAGAAACAACGAGTACATTGTAAGTGAAAGTTGTGCTTTTTGTGTTTTACGTACAGTTTTCCGCATGATATGCGTATATATATATTCCGGAGTCGTATTCTCTACAATAAAATAAATAAAAAGACCACGCAAGGCGTGAAGAACTGAAACAAAACAAAACAACAACTAACATCGAATATATTAATTAAAACACGATACCAATATTGTTGATGATAACCCAACTTTTATTTTTCAATCGATCAAGTTCTTCTACGACTTGTCATATATATATATAGTTAAATGTCAAAGAGACCGCTCCGCATAGGTCTCTCTACTACACTCGGAGAGATTCCGGCCATCCACATGATGCACGCCGCGATTGCAACGTAAAACTACGTTTCCTCTTTCAAGAAGGGTCACGTTGATCAAGCAATCGATATTAGATCGCCGTGTTTCTCGAATTTTTTTTATCTGAGCGTCATCATCCGCTAAATTGTGCATCGGCATGAACGCGTAAGTCCGCCTTAAACGCTAAAATGACAATTGCAGGGCACCATAAGCTATTATCAAGAAGAAGAAGAATCAATAAAAATTATTCATATCTCATAATAATCACTCGACATACAACTACGCACGCGAAATCACGCTGAAAAAAAATCATAACAGCACTTCGTATCGAACTCGGCCCCCAGAGGGCGCTGCTGACGGCACGCAAGAAGGCGCTCGGCGGCAAACAGACAAGACTATATATATACATATACAAATTTCACGGTAGTAATCGTTGAGAACTGCTCTCTAAGGCGCCGAAACGTAGAGCACAGAGACTGAACGGAGAACGCCGGTGAAGTTAGTCAGCGATGGTCATCGTTCCGGGATGATCAATCCTGCCACACTTGGTGCCGCACATCCGGTGCACCATGATGCAGCTCGCAAATTCCTCGCTGCTGGCGGCGTTGGTGGCGCACCCTACGAAGCCTTCCACGCATCGCTCCACGTAGCACTCTGCAATGCAGCGCATTACAGGCAAGTTATCGGCTGCTGTTATAGTACGTATGCACATATAGATAGAGATAAAGCACATATAGACATAGCATCTAGAGCTCGACGATAGCATATATATGTAGATATAGACAGGAGTAGATTCTTCTATTATCTACTCCTGATATAGATAAAGCACATATAATCGTAGCATACACATATAGACGTAACATACACATATAGATAGAGATAAAGCACATATAGACATATAGCATACACATATAGACGTAGCATACACATATAGAAATGGATAAAAAACATATAGACGTAGCATACACATATAGATAAACATAAAGCACATATAGACGTAGCATACACATATAGAAATGGATAAAAAACATATAGTCATAACATGCACATATAGATATAACGTACATGTATAGGCATAATATACACATAAAGACATAACATATAGCGATATCTATACCAACTAATAGGCATTTTAGAATGCCTGGCCCTTCGGAACAAGCGATTCCTCTTCCGCATGCATAGATTACAACAAACCAAGCAAAGATAATAAATATAAAAATAAAAATAATTATATAAAGATAATAAGGAGCCTTATTGCAAATAATCTTACGAGGGACATGGGTAATGGCCTATTTTATTTGCAACCAGTTACAGGGGTAGAAATTAGTTTGAAAATTTAGTTAATTTACAGGCCTGCCGGGCCTGTAGGTAAGGGATTTTAAAGGCCCGCATCATGATCGAGATCGGGGCCTGATCGGGCCTGGTGCACGCACCAAGTTTTAGCCAATGAAAATTCAGCCTATATCGGGCCCGCATTGCAAATAGAAAACGGAGCAAATCTTCGTGCTGTCTCAGTGTTTATTTATCGAAGATATGATAGGAAAAGCCGGGCTGATTTCGATTCAATGTGGCAGGTGTAATGTTATTCTGCTATAGTATATAACCTGACATTATATAACCACACTTGCGAAAAGAGTCATACCTGAACAACAGAAGCTGGCAGTTGCCTCTCCGCAACCATCCACACAAAAGCAGAAGCGGTTCATTTTCCGCTGTTATGTATATATTACTATTACTATTAGTAGTAGCCTATAACTGTGTTTGTTATTAGCAAAGATCGTACAGTGCCGGAGGATACGATCTTTGGTTATTAGCATGTGAGACGCCACTACATGGGGCGCTTCGATCGCATATGCGGCACTTGCGTTGAGCTTCATGTCAGGCTAAGGATTTCAATTGGACGGATCCACAGAGCTGTAAATAATAATTATAATAATACATAATATAATTATTTACAGCTCAAATGTCGAATTATTTACGACGCGACGTTATACCGTGCGCATGTGCGCTCGCGCGTGTGTGCCTGTGTGCTTGCGCGCGTGGGGTACGTGTGTCTGTCAGTCTGTAGGCGAGTGCCTGCGTGTGTGCGTTCGTGTGCTTGTATGTCTGCGCACGCACGCGCGCCTGCATATTTTGTATGTGTATGCCCGTGCGCGTGTCCATGCGTGCGTGTGTGTGTGCGTGTGTGCTGAAAACATTTGCGCGTCCGTGATGTACTATATGTATATATGCGCCTAAAATGCGCCCGACCGTAGGCCTACGTGCGTGCGTGCTTGTTGTAAAGAAGTTACACGCGAATAACACAGCAAAATTCCGCCCACCCATTTTTTTAGATTTGACTTGAATTTGCCTACCTGTAAGTAGAAGTAGTCACCGGAACAGTAAGTGAGGAAAAAAGATGATGGTAACTGTTCATTCACAATCACATCAATTGGAGACGAATCGCCAAAAATGAAGAATGCGTAAAGCGATTTACATGGGGGGGGGGGCAACATCGGAATGGCTTCACGAAATATGTAGGATTGAATATGATGACACGTTCCAGAAAAGCAACATAACTAAACATTTATTGCCTAAAATTAACCTAATGCAAATAGCTGCACACAGCATCACGCGTTGTCTATGGTGTGGAACTAGTTTCTTACATTACAGGGAGAAGTGTCAACATTAATAATAATAATAATAATAATAATAATAATAATAATAATAATAATAATAATAAATAATAAAAATAAATAATAATAATAATAATAATAATAATAGACACTATCGTAATCATAGACGATGCGAGAAAAAGAAAGTGCAAGAAACAACGAGTACATTGTAAGTGAAAGTTGTGCTTTTTGTGTTTTACGTACAGTTTTCCGCATGATATGCGTATATATGTATTCTGGAGTCGTATTCGCCTACAATAAATAAATAAAAAAAGACGCACGTAAGGCGTGAAGAACTGAAACAAAACAAAACAAAAATAAAATTGAATATATTAATTAAAACACGATATCAATATTGTTGATGATAACGCCAACTTTTATTTTTCAATCGATGAAGTTCTTCTACGACGCTTGTCATATATATATATAGTTAAATGTCAATGAGACCGCTCCGCATAGGTCTCTCTACTACACTCGGAGAGATTCCGGCCATCCACAATGATGCACGCCGCGATTGCAACGTAAAAACTACGTTTTCCCCTTCAAGAAGGGTCACGTTGATCAAGCAATCGATATTAGATCGCCGTGTTTCTCGATTTTTTTTTATCTGAGCGTCATCATGCCGCTAAATTGTGCATCGGCATGAACGCCTAAGTCCGCCTTACACGCTAAAATGACAATTGCAGGGCACCATAAGCTATTATCAAGAAGAAGAAGAATCAATAAAAATTATTCATATCTCATATAATCATCGACATACAACTACGCACGCGAAATCACGCTGAAAAAAAATCATAACAGCACTTCGTATCGAACTCGGCCCCAAAGGGCGCTGCTGACGGCACGCAAGAAGGCGCCTCGCGGCAAACAGACAAGACTATATTATACATATACAATTTCACGGTAGTAATCGTTGAGACTGCTTCTCTAAGGCGCCGAAACGTAGAGCACAGAGACTGAACGGAGAACGCCGGTGAAGTTAGTCAGCGATGGTCATCGTTGCGGATGATCGATCCTGCAGCACCTTGTGCGCCACATCCGGTGCACCATGATGCAGCTCGCAAACTCCTCGCTGCTGGCGGCGTTGGTGGCGCACCCTACGAAGCCTTCCACGCATCGCTCCACGTAGCACTCTGGCAATGCAGCGCATTACAGGCAAGTTATCGGCTGCTGTTATAGTACGTATGCACATATAGATAGAGATAAAGCACATATAGACATAGCATCCAGAGAGACCCGTGTACAAGATGGCGTTGCGCAAAAGAATGCGTACACGACACACATAGCATACACATATAGATAGAGATAAAGCACATATAGATATAGCATACACATATAGATATGGATAAAAAACATATAGTCATAACATACACATACAGATACAACGTACATGTATAGGCATAATATACACATAAAGACATAACAATACCACGTATAGATATAACGTACATGTATAGGGCATAATATACACATAAAGACATAACATACACGTATAGATATAACGTACATGTATAGGCATAATATACACATAAAGACATAACATACACGTATAGATATAACGTACATGTATAGGCATAATATACCAATAAGACATAAATATACACATATAAATATAACGTACATGTAGATAGGCATAATATACACATAAAGACATAACATACACGTATTAGACATAACGTAACATGTATAGGCATAATATACACATAAAGACATAACATACACGTATAGGACATAACGTACATGTATAGGGCATAATAACACATAATAGACATAACATGCACATATAGATATAACGTACATGTATAGGCATAATATACACATAAAGACATAACATACACGTATAGACATAGCACACACATAATATAGATACTGCGACTCTTGGGCATGCATTGTGGACGCCGATAATATTTGCGTTTTATAGACTGTAAAATTACATGGAGGCTTCAATTTGTGACGTCAGAGATTTGCGAACGTCTGCTAACAACCGCAAACTTAAAAAATAGTCATAGACAGCACTACACCCACTTACGCGCACACACAAGCACTATTCCATAAGCAAACATCTGTAAATAATTGCGTAAATTTTACGTTAGGCACACACACGCGCGCACGCGCACACATACGCGCACGCACGCACTCACATGCACGCACGCACACACACGCACGCAGAGAGCGAGAGAGAGATAGAGGAGAGATCAAGAGAGACAGAGAGAGAGAGAGAGAAAGAGAGAGAGAGAGAGAGAAGAGAGAGGAGAGAGAGAGAGAGAGGGGTGAAGGAGAGAAAGAGAGAGAGAGAGAGGGGGGGGAGAGAAGAGAAGAGAGAGAGAGAGAAAGGGGGAGAGAGACTATTTGACTTGCCGGGGGTTATATTTACATAGCTTTCATAACGTCATAAACACCGAATCCAAAATATTGAGGCTTTTTATTAAAACTAGTTGGCTAGTAAAATAGAGATGTCGTAAAAGCAAACTCATTAAACAGCAATAGTATCCATCATAGAAGTGCCAATATTTTTGTCGTTTTAGCAATGAGAATAAAATAATCACTATAAAAGCTTTTATCCTATTAACACTACCTTTATCCACCGCCGCTACAGCATCACGCCACCAACCCACGCTCACTCTACCACTACCCAGCCACCACTACCCACCCACCACTACCCACCCACTAATAAAGCACTATCCGCCCACCACGCCACAACGCACTTGCTCTACATACATCTTGGCATACCTACCAAAAATAGCTGTTGTCATCTCACAACCGTAGCCTCTAGATGATTCTGGAATGTTAACGGGCGATTTCAATGACGTGTTTTACGTGTCAGATGAACCGCATGCAGGTTGAGTTCTCATGCAAACAAACACTACGGTACATTGATACAGCTGCTACACAGAGATAGATAGATAGATAGATTGCTGGATAGATAGATAGATAGATAAATAGATAGATAGATAGATAGATAGATAGATAGATAGATAGATAGATTAGATCGATAGATGGATAGATAGATACGATAGATAGATACGATAATAGATAGATAGATAGATATACAGGCAGACAGCCAGGCGAGCGGACGGACGGATAGATAGTTAGATAGATAGATGGATAGATAGATAGATAGATAGATAGATAGATAGATAGAAGATAGATAGATTAGATAGATAGGATAGATAGATAGATAGATAGATAGATAGATAGATAGATAAATGTGAGTGTGTGTGAGAGAGCGCGAGTTAGAGAACGCTCTGTATCACAGCTAGTTAGCATAGGTTAATAGCGTCACATGTTAGGCTTACGTTTGATGGAGTGTTTTAGTATATGGCGGAACAAACGAACTCATGCAAGAATGCACATTACCTACAACCGTACGAAATCAAGCAGACGACAAGCACACTGCAAGCCGACATCACACAACAAATAACAAACAACGTATATATATATATATATATATACATATATATATATATGAGGAATAACAACGACATGGCGAGCAAATTTACGAAGGTATGCCTCGACAAGAAAATCTGAGTGGTAAACTTTTAAAAATGCAGGACAACATGCAAGTATTATTCTCAGTGTACAGTACGTTGTACACAAGCGCAATGATGGAGGTTGCTTCAAACGGCAAGCCCAAAATTCTGTAGAATGATCGGGAAGCTTGTTGGGCATCAAGTGTGCAAGAAAAGACTATACGATAACGCAAAATGGCGAACGTCCCAAATTTGTCGGCGGCTGGCAAAGCGATTTTGCAAGTAATTTGATCACTTAATTATATATTATAACCATGTTATATGAAGACGAGTAAACTTGATATGATAGTTTAATTATTCAAATACACATTCTGTGCCAATTTGGAAAGAAACACTCATTTCGTTTGAAAATATACGTGTACCAAAGTTCGCCACAGCAACCATTCCAATGGCAACGTCACCAAACCAGTTTCAACCAACTTGCCCAGTCAGGTATTACAATTAACGCAAATATCAATAAGAATTAGCAAATCACTTTCGAGATGTAAGCAGAACAAATTGTGGACAGATGGCTGCGAGAAAGAAGGGGGCGGTGTTAGCAGAGTGTCACACTATAAGGCCGGCATGCAGCATGCGCATGCGTGCGACCACGCATAAAAAACAACTGTTACGATCTATCAGTTAAAATCAACAGTATAAGGAACGCAGGTATATAGGTATAGAAGTAAAACGAAAACGTGAAGATTTATAATTACAATTAAAATTCTCTACCCATGAGTTACAGCTCCGTTCTCACTCGTAAAATGTATATATGAGTGAATATAAAACACGAATCGTTTTCATTCACATGAATGCAAGCACATGGGCAAGCACATGAATAAGAAATCTCTCGAACGGAGCGAATCTAATTTCGTGAATGTTCGTAAATCTAACTTCCGATCACAACTAATGGGTCGTAACAGTGGGTTCTTAACCTCCGCAGCGCGTGTGCATCAGCAAGCAAAAACAACTCGTTGTCATTCACGCCCGACCTGTTGCTCCTGGTTATATAGTTATACGATCACCTGTTTGTTACTCGAGGCTCACTTACCGTGTGGCAGGAGGTTTCCAGCATCCGGCGTGCGTTTCGTCCACCATACTGCGTGTAACGAACACAACACGCCACCGGTTACGTATACGTTCGTGTCTAATCGCCGATCGTAAAACCGCGCGATCGGCAACGCACCGCGTTTTATATCGCAATATAAATTTTTTTCCACGCAACTCCCGCGTCACGTCGTCATCGTCGGAGGCAGAGGTGGGAGGCAGTGGCGGAAGGCAGCGGGGGAGGCGATTGGGAGGCGATGGGGAGCGGTGGGAAGGCGGTGGGAGAGCGGTGGGGGAGGCGGTGAGGGAGGCGATGGGAGGCGTGGGGGAGGCGGTGGAGAGCGGTTGGGGGGAAGGCGGTGGCGGGCGGCGATGGGCAGGCGGGTGGGAGGCGGTGGGAGAGGCGTGGGGGAGGCGTGGGGGGAGGCGATTGGGAGGCGGTGGGGAGGCGATGGGGGAGCGGGTGGGAGGCGGTGGGAGGCGGTGAGGGAGGCGATTGGGGGGAGGCGGTGGGAAGGCGGTGGGGAGGCGATTTGGAGGCGGTGGGAAGAGCGGTGGGTGGAGGCGGTGGGAGCGATGGAGGCGGATGGGGAGGCGGTGGGGGAGGCGGTGGGGGAGGCAGTGGTGGGAGGCGGTGGGGAGGCGGTGGGGGGAAGGCGGTGGGGGGAAGGCGTGTGGTGGAGGCGGTGGGAGCGCGGTGGCGGAGGCGGTGGGGGAGGCGGTGGGGAGGCAGTGGTGGGAGGCGGTGGGGGAGTGCGGTGGGGGAGTCGCTGGCGGGA
>NW_014577575.1:136744-140975 GCF_000485595.1 Priapulus caudatus
GGAGAAAGACAGGAGAGCGCGAGAGACGAGAGAGAGAGAGAGAGAGAGAGAGGAGAGAGAGGGGAAGGAGAGAGAAAAAGAGAGAGAAGGGGAGGAGAGAGAGAGAGAGGAGCCGAGGAGAGAGAGAGAGAAGAAGAGAGAGCAGAGAGACGGAGAGGAGAGGATGCGAGACGCAGAGAGGGAAGAAGAGGAGGAGAGAGGATGAGAGAGAACGAGGAGCGCGGAGAAGCGAGATAGATAGATAAAGAAAGATGGGAGAGAGATGAGGTTACCAATGTAACATAATTAATGCAAATAGACAAGTAAATGCAACAAAATAAGATCGCAAGCGTATCAAGTCTTGCTCTCTTATTTGTCAATAATTGCTCAAACAAAACCTAAGTCGAAAACCGCTTATTATCCGCGAGGCTTTGGGCGGTCATGTAAAAATACCTGCTGTAAAAGGTCGCCTGACAACAACACATCGCAACAAGGAAACATTCACCGTCAGGACTATTCTCGGCGCGAAGAAACAAGAACTGAATAGAGTTTCTCGCCCAGAACTATTTCTCGTTCATTCAAAATACTTCGAAATACAATAATCCGCATCAATTCCAAGATCAAATCGTTAGCGCGCATATAGATAAAACAACAGATAAGTGAATTATTTACAGTATCGTTGTGTTTGTCAGTATGAATTGCCGTGTTTGATAGGCACCTTTAAGATTCTAGCCACAGCACAAACGTAACGACGTTGTCATATACTTACTGTTCTTTTTCGCGAGGCTCTTTATTATTTCACTGTACGTCGAATCACCCGAGACTAGAGAAGAAGGAAAGAGTAGAGCATTATATTACGCGTTTATCCACTACATCCTGCCTCAAATATTATCAACTCGTACACGTCCCTCTCCTACACGCGTTATAGCAGTAGTATTATCAGGAGTCTATCAATATTGATAGACTCCTGGTATTATTAACTAATAACACATTTCGCGCAGACCAAAATTACTGTTCAGCATTAACCCAATTGTTTCATGTTAAAATTTCAATTTACAGTGTAATATATTATGCCAGTAACGCGTACTCTATAATACGAATCACAATATGAAAGCCAACGATTAACCTCAATTGCTGATGCTACACGTAAATCCGTTTAGCTGTGTTTTACTCGCGAAGTTACAACAATATTCGGGGAACAAACGCGTATACGCACCGTCTTTCCATATTAAGCTTTCATACTGAATACATCAAACAGTACCATAAAATGTGGTTAAGAGCAGACACAGAATTATGAACTAGCCCCCCTACATAGTTATAACACTTTGCCCAACCACATATCCATATATCAACGTATAATACACATGCATGGTAAAACTCTAAGATTTAGCACGAAGCCGTAAACACAGCTAATACGTGGATATATGTGTTACACGTTGCACGTATACTATCCCACGGAGACAGATTTCCCATTAGAATGACATATATCCGGCATGACCGCACGTGGCTTAGGTGAGAGGAGAATGCGGATATAGTCTAGCACATAGATATATTATTTACCTGTTTGTGTCGTGAGAAGAACGATGATGGACACTACACATAGAGTTGTTAGGTTCCACGTTTCTGTCTTCATGTTTCTGAGCAAATCAAAAACCCAAGAGTGTAACAACCGCGTGAAATATATAATATATATATATAGATTATAGTATATATATATATATAATATATATATCATAATAATATATTATATATTCTATATAAATTATATATAATATATATATCAGAAATAGATAACTAGGTAATAATAGGTAGATAACAGATAAGCTAGTTCCCCTATTATCTACTTCTGATATAATATATATATAATATATATATGATAATATATAGCAGAGTAATATGCAATTCGTCATGTAAAAATTATAGCTAATTAAAGCTGGAAATAATGTTCGAAATCTTACCCCTGAATGCATAATTAATACATACAGTCTATACATGCGTATAATATATACACTAGATACGAGGTATATACTATGATGAGAGAAATATTTAACCAAACGTGCCTTTCGCATCATAACAAAACAAAATATGGAGAACGCGCAATATCCATCCCGAATATAATAATCGCTGTAAAGCTCATTAGTGTTGTTGTTAACTTATATTTACAAATCGCGTTCGTTTATGTTTTTGTTTAGACAATACAAACTTTCGTTACACGCACGTTAGTGATTATGGGGATAAACGCGATGTAAACACAATACACATCTAATCCTCCTTCTAACGAACATTCACACACTCTCTTTCTCCATCTCCCTCTCGCTCACTCTATCTCTATCTCTCTCTCGCGCGCGCTCTCCGACTCTCTGCCTTTCCTCCTCTCAATCTCTCTCTCTCCCCTTCTATATTCCTCTCTCTCAACACTCTCCTACCTCTATCTTTTCTCACATACACACAAATTCTCTGCATCTACAACCTTTCTTCACCCATCAGCACCACCACTACTATATCCAACACACACTTCACGAAATCGTAAGCGGAATTAGTCGTTCTTCTTTTTCTCTTTCTCGCTTTCCGTCTTTCTCTCTTGCTTTCTCTCTATCTGCGTAATCCACTCGTTTCTCGTTGTGTCCGCTCGTCGTGTCTGTCTGTCTGTTTGCGTGACGGCGCAGCAGCTTCGCGGCTTATATATATATATAGATATAGGTGCGCGCCGCCGCACTGAAGCCGTACTAAGCATAGAAGCCCTGCTGCCCGCTCTGCTAGCGCACGCGGCGAGGTACCGGCGGCGCGGCCGGCGGCGGCGGCGGGCGTGGTCGGTGCGGCAGCAGACGATGCGGTGCAGGCGCGAGAAAGCGCGGCGCGCTTAGTTAATATTCAGCTGGCAAGGGCCGCGCGGCCATCTTGAATGCTTTAGTTTCATTTCAAGCCTTGTTTCCACACTTCTTCTTACTTCTTGCGCGCGCGCTCGACACTCACTTTCTCTCCTCTTCTCTCTCTCTCTCTCCTCTTCTCTCTCGTCTCTCTCTCTCTCCTTCGGGGTACAATTTGGTATTGTGTATTGCTGGTGAGACATGTTCGATATGTTCGTCACTCTCTCTCACTCCCTCCGCCTCTCTCATGTGGGTCTCTTCTCTCTCTGTGCTTGTGTCTGTTGTCTTCTCTAGCAGCAAACGCACAACGGGGCAAACACGGCACACGCACACGCCACACGCACACGCACACACAACACACACACACACACAACACACACACACCAGCACACACACACACACACACACACAATATTATATACATTTATATATTAATAGTGATGGTGATAATAGTAGTCGTACTAATAATAAAAAAACAGATAATGAGACTGGTGGAAGCGTGTGCAATGCGTGGGCAGGAACTGCACACAGAAGCAAGAGCGTCTTGGTTACTTTTTTGAAAAATAATCGAAACTGCCGCGCGTCTGCCGAAAGTGATTTTGTAGTCGAATAGAATTATTCCGTCGGCAAGTTCTTAAAACATTTATTGCCCTTATTTGCTGCCACTATTAGGACATTCCCCTACGCACCGGTCTCATCATTCAGCGGTCTGTCAAGGTGCTTGTTATGTTATCCAAGGGCAATACTGGATGACATGGATCACACCGCCACCGCTCTCCGAACGAAGGTATTCATTCTACAATATGTTCTGTTTAATCTCCCACCCGCCCCAAACCTCCACCCCACCAAACTCCACATGAACCGTCTAATAAACCCGTTCGGAGGGCTGATGAGCCGAAGAAAGAGGAGCCCAAGAAGACAGATGGACACAAAACCCCCCCCCGTCACGATTTAAAAAAAGAATGCAAAGGAAGAGAGACAAAGGATGATGGAGGAGGCGGAAGACGAAGAGGACGAGAGAGAGGAGGAGGGGGAGGAGGAGGAGGATGAGGAGGAGTAGGAGGAGGAGGAGGAAGAGCAGGAGGAGTAGGAGGAGGAGGAGGAGAGGAGGAGGAAGGAGGAGGAGGAGGGAGGAGAGCAGGAGGAGGAGGAGGATGAGAGAGGAGGAGGACAAGAGGCGAGGAGGACGAGAGGGAGAAGAGGGGTGGAGGAGTAGAGATGGAAAAGATGAAGAGAGAGGAAGGAAAAGAGAGTAGGAGAGAGGAGGAGACGAGGAGGAGGAGGAGGAGGAAGCAGGATAGACGAAGGAGGAAACTACACGAGACGAACAGTAAGGATAAAAGCGACAAAGAAACACAGGACAATGCCCGGATCAATTGAATCTC
>NW_014577575.1:140985-143123 GCF_000485595.1 Priapulus caudatus
GTAGGAGAAAGAGAAGGAGGAGGAGGAGGAGGAAGAAGAGTAGGAGGAGGAGGAGGAGGAGGAGGAGGAGGAGGATGAGGAGGAGGATACAGAGAGTAAGGATAAAAACACAAGAAACAGGGAACAATGGGATCACATTGAGATGGGTAAAAAGAAATAAATGGCCAGAAAGAGAAACTGAGGAGGCAGACAAGAAAATGCGAAAGGGAGAAGGATGTTTGCCGGAGAAGGAATTGAACGCGTGACAATTACGAACCCATCTCGCCGCCTTTCGCCAAACCTAAACCCACTCTTCTGTCGGTCGGCTTACTTTCGGAGGAGCGATCAAAAACGCGCCACCAGCCATCCGCAACAGGTTGGGAGGCGCGAGAGTCGCTAGCCAGCGCCCACGTACGCGAATATGAAGCCTCTCCAAGCACGCAAGCGAGCGGGACTTCGTTTGCTATTCGGCGCAGACGACCCGCGCGATGTAGTCGCCCCGAAATCATCATCGCGGCCACACTTTAGGCGTCTGATATGTTATTTATTATCCACTCAGACGCAGGTGTAATGGGGCAGCGGTGGGTGAAGCAGGCGCGGCACGTAGCGGCTGTAAATGTTGATTTGTCCTGAGCGTTGCATTTGCTTCCCACCCGCCGGTGATAGCGGCACGTCATCGTGCGTGCGTGCGTGCGTGCGTTCATCTCTATTATACACACACACACGTGCGTGCGTGCGTGCGTGCGTTCATCTCTATTATACACACACACACGTGCGTGCGTGCGTGCGTGCGTGCGTGCGTGCGTTCATCTCTATTATACACACACGCGCGCGGGGCGAAGCGTCGCGGTTCGCAACCTGACAGCGAAATCGACGCTCGTGTTTAAACCTGCGCTCGTATTTCAGCCGCACTGGCCGCTGGGGAAATCAGCGTGGGAGGTTACACGCCCGATTAGCGACACGCACGCACGCACGCACGCATGCACGCACGCACGCAAGCCGTAATGCCGGCTCGCAATCACAGCCCGTCGGTCCGAATTTAGAATTTTACATGAAACGCGGCGAAAAATGAAATGTTTCGACTGTCGTTGTGCACAAACGAAGTATCTTCCTATAGTGATAGCGGCACGTCATCGTGCGTGCGTGCGTGTGCGTATGTGTGTGTGTGTGTGTGTGTGTGTGTGTGTGTGTGTGTGTGTGTGTGCGTGTGTGGGTGCACGTCGAAGCGTGTGCGTGTGTGTGGGTGTGCGTTAAAGCGTCTGTGTGCATGTGGGTGTGCGCGGTACTTTTTCGAACTTTATGTAATCATTGCACGACATGAAAGTCACGACTCCTGATGACGTAAGCATTTTTGCTGTAAAAAAGTGACAGAAGCAGCACTAGCGCGAACGCTGCGAAAATACTGACAGAGAGAAAGTTTGCATGTTTTTTGTACGCGCAGCAAAAGCAACATACATCCCCGATGTATGAAACACATTCGGCCACATTTCTAAACACTTTATATGGGGCATACAACAGTAACCCTGCGCAAATTGTTCACTATTTGGTCTCTAGAAAAGGCCTATTTTGGACATTTTTCGGTGAAATTCGGCCCTGGAGTGTAATACTTTGCATTATGCACGCAAGTTAGATGCCTCGTGGACGTCTAGCAAGCATTAGAAGTAAAATTGGTCTTGTCGTGTAGTTGTGACATTCCGTCAAGTGGGTAGCCATGATGACCGGTTGGCCATTTTTGTGTTTGAAATAGGATTCAACTACTTTGTAGAAATTCGCATCATAGAGCTGGCAAAAATTTCGAGCGAAGTATAGAGCATGAATCTGTAGTTATTTAACTTCTACTGTTACACTTAGAACTACGTACCTTCTACTACAGTAAACGGTAGTAACACAATGAATAAAGTGTGTGTTGTGTATGTGACGAAGCACTGAGTATTTTTAATCAACTTCTGTTCGATGCTTATTCAGGCCTGCTGCCTGTGGACGCCTTCTACTGTTACAATTCTACTGCGCCTTACACGCGCGTCACCTATGTATGAGGCCGTAACCACTTACCGCCCATTGAATGACCCGAGTGGGAGTTGTGTTGAGTCACGGGAGAGAGAGAGAGAGAGAGACAGTGAGAGAGAGAGAGAGAGAGAGAGAGAGAGAGAGAGAGAGAG
>NW_014577575.1:144208-147209 GCF_000485595.1 Priapulus caudatus
AAATAGTGTCATAGGAGAGCGTATATGCGTATGTCGTATTTGTCATAGATGCAACCAGAACATGTTGCGCTTACAACCGCACGGACGTGCTTATTCATGAAAGACTCGCACGCAAGGCAGTAGGTATTATAGATCCAGTATGTTATGACATAGGGAACATCGGGGATGGTAATGAGAGATGAACATTCTTCCTTATCTAATGCATTCTGGAGTAGGCCCTAGATGGCGTTGATATCAATGCGCAGTGACTGATCTCCGAAGATCATTGCCTATTTATTATATATTGTAATTTCTACTACGATTTAAACCGCGATCTAATCACGTGAAGTTACCAACTGGCCTGTCTGACCTAAGCGATGATAGGATTGATACCGTTATCACTGGTTTAAAGAAATAAATTACTTGTTTACTATATGTGTATATATAAATGTATATATGTAAATTAAATGTATTACTACACTGAAGCAATAATTTAGCTCTATTACTTTTAACGTGGTTTTAGAATCCCCCCTAATCTACTACGCCCATCTTCTATTTTTGCATAACATCTAGGATGTAGGATATGGTAGCTATAGCTGCCCTTTGATTCAGACTCCACACCTGATAGCTGGCTGCTATACAGTCTACCACTTGCCGACGGTTTAAGGATTGTAAAACCAAACCGAAAATGTCGCTGCCGATTCATTAGTCGCTGAGACTGAGACGGCTGCTTGAATCATGACCGGTGGCTAATCCTAACGGGACTTAGCTGACCGCTATTCGCCGCCGTTTTTTAGCTGCCCATCAATCATGGAAGACGCGGCGAAAACAGGCGTGAAACGCGCGCGGCATAACGATGGAGCAAATAAAGGGAGGCGGGGGGAAGAGGAAAACAGGAAGCACACAGCATGGAGCATTTGCAGCAGAAATGGAATGCAAGCATTATCGTAATGCGTTGAAATGAAAACGTGAGGTTCATCATCATCATCATCATCATCATCATCATCGTCGTCGTCATCATCATCATCGTCGTCGTCATCATCATCATCGTCGTCGTCATCATCAAAACAGTGATTTTTCTTTAGCTATAGATACTGATAGCTAGTGGTTTTATAGTCATATATAATTCGCTTGGAAGCGAATGTAAGAATTATTCTCTAAAGCCGGCAAGTGTGCGCCAAGCCACCACGGCAATCGGCAACAAAATCACTCGCAGACCAATCAAAATTAGCGCTGCCGTCACATGATATACAGTAGAACCCCTCTATTATGGACTGAACATTAATAGACATGATGGAGATGTGCCCAGCTTAAAACAGGGTGTCCATTAAGTGGGGTTCTACAGTAACTTGTTACATGTGCATCATGTTGAGTTTCAAATATCTTATACTGGTATTTATTTTGTTAATAAATTTAATTATCAATAACGAAATTGAATATTTTAAGTTGTTTTAGAAGTTAGTAGGCCTAGATTGATTCATCTAACTACTATTAATAATTGTCTGGTATTTGGTAAGAGTATGATAGGCTACCTAAATTTATTTGATAACTGTATATGAATGGGTTAAAGCTACAACATCTGGCAACAAAAATTGCCGTCAACAGCACACGTCACCACTTAGTCGTGCTGTGACGCGGCAAAAGTCACAAAAATTACCGACCACGAAAATTGCCTGTACGAGCAACGGAAATGGTGAAGTGTGCTGCTAGCTTTACACTCGTAAATAACGGATTGCAATTTAGTATCACATCGCTACTCTAATTCCACGTGTCAATGTTTCCTACTAGCAGCATATCACTAACAAAACCTTTTTCACTCACAAACTCGACAATTTTAACCGATTCTTCTATTGCGGCGGGGCCCATACCACGCACATTTTTCTACGCCTCACGTATTATACGTGTGAATTAAAGGTAAGAATCCTGTTAATAACCAGCACCGGTGTCGAGGCCTCGTGTGCCGTGGGAATCCGTCTTCTACACGGAACGTACGAAATAAAAACCCGATAACGAGTTACGAACGAGACCATAAGACGTACCAAAATGGCCGCCAGCGCGGTCGCGTGAGGTTACTGCAAGGGCCAAGGGAGAGCGTCTTCGGCTATATAGCGTCTACAGCAGCAATGCGGTAATACGGGGTCGCTTTGGGATTCCATAAAGCAATGCATGACGAGTTTGCAAAGCAGTGAACTGTTTATAGGTGTGTGTGTGTGTGTGTGTGTGTGTGTGTGTGTGTGTGTGTGTGTGTGTTGTGTGTGTGCGTGCGTGCGTGCGTGCGGGCGTGCGTGTGTTTGCTCACGCCAGCTTCAGAGATCGCGCTCTGTGCTAGGCTGATTCATACGTGTGATTATGCCACTATCTCGGCCACTCTGCCACACCATTTCCGTCATACGCGGCACCCTCGCTGCGTTTAGTCTGTAACAGCGGCGTTTTACAGCAGGCGTGGCGCGCCGATATTAGCACACGTCGCTCTCCGCCTCCATCTAATACGTCGAAAAGCCAACAGTAATCATGGTCTTTGTTGGCGCAATGAGAGGGAGAGAAGGGGCGAGAGAGGGAGAGAGAGAGTGAGAGAGAGAAAGAAAGAGAGAGAGAGAAAGAGAGGCGAGAACGCGAGGGAGAGAGAGAGAGAGAGAAAGGAAGGAAGAGAGAGAGAGAGAGAGGCAGAGATAGAGAGAGAGAGAGATAGAGAGAGAGGCGAGATGGAGAGAGAGAGATGAGATAGAGAGAGAGAGAGAGCAGAGAGAGAGAGAGAGGAAGAGAGAGAGAGAGAGAGATGGAGAGTCAGGAGGGAGAGAGGAGAGGAGAAGCATGCGAGAGAGAGAGAGAGAGAGAGAGAGAGAGAGAGAGAGAGAAGAGAGAGAGAGAAAGGAAGAGAGGAGGCAGAGAGAGAGGGGGGGCGGAGGGCCAGGTGCGGGGGGAGAGAGAGAGAGGAGAGAGAGAGAGAGAGAAAAAAGGGCGAGAGAGAGAGAGAGAGAGAGAGAGAGAGAGAGAGAGAGAGAGAGAGAGAGAGAGAGAGAGA
>NW_014577575.1:148707-151762 GCF_000485595.1 Priapulus caudatus
TCTATATATATAGAGAGAGAGAGAGAGAGAACGCGTGCTTCTCGATCGGGAAACGGATTCCTCGTGAATATTAACAGGCGTTCGTGCGCGCGATGGCAGGCTGGCGGGATTGATGGGGGCGCTGATGTCATCAACGCGTGATGAGGAAGCAGAAGAGGGCTTCATCGATGGCACCAGGGCGGCCATTAGCTGTGGAAGCGCGAATGCGACGCTCTCGCGAATTATTGCCGATTGTGACGATAATCGCTTATATCACGCGACACGCGTGCACTAACACGTATCCTTCGCTATCTCTCGCTCACACACACGCACGCACGCACGCACACACACATACAACACATATAGACATACAACACTCTTCCGCTCGGTCTTTCACTATCTCTATCATTCTCGCTATCTCTTGGTTTCTCCATATGTTCCTCCCCGTCATTCTCCAGCGCGCGCGCTCCCCCCTGTCTCTCTCTGTCTCTCTCTCTCTCTCTCTCTCTCTCTCTCTCTCTCTCTCTCTCTCTCTCTCTCTCTCTCTCTCTCTCTCGCTCTCTCTCGATGTCACTTCACCTCGTTCTCTCGCTCTCGTTCTTTCTCCCTCTGTATGAATGCGTGCGTGTGGGTGTATACGTGCGTTCATGCACATATACACATTTGTTTCATCTCCATAATAAACCAGCAACGTTTGCAAGACACGCCATTCCAACAACGCTTAAACTCTCTAACACGACATTGCATGATGAATTCCACACGATTTAATCCACTTACAATATGTACATACAATCATGCTCACAATAGCACAACGGCATGCAATTAGTGTATTTTTTTCACAAGGTTTCAGAAATTTTATTACAAATTACAAACGATTGGTGTATACGACCGAAACGAAGCGTTAGATCACAAATTACAAGAGTACATGTACGCACGTCATACATTCTAATTCGAGTACATTGCGATCCGCAGTGAGAATCTGTCAATTTGATCAACTTTGTCTCCTTCCGTCTTCGATATTGTTCCTTGGACTTTGAAGACTAATATTTAGGAGGTTATGAGGTTACATTATGATGTCATCAATTATACAAGTATTACCGACACAGCTACAATCAGGTGTCGCACGTCTGTGACGTGACAGATTGGTGTGGTGAAATTGTGACGTGACAGATTGCTGTGGTGAAATTGTGACGTGGTATTACGTTGTTGTATAAGCTTTAAGTTACAGTTTGCAAGGTTTCGACGTCGTGAGGGCCTATATGTTTTAGCCTTAGCTAGGCGGTTGCATTACGATTTGCACCTGTAGTTTGATGAATGGAATCCCACTGGTCGCATGTCCATGTCATGTCCCAGCAGCAGGGTTGGTAGGGGGTGCGTCCTGACTTAACAGGCTCGCTATATTGGTGCTAACTCGGTGATTCTAGTTGCCGAGTACAACCGACGCAAGCTGAAGTACGTTATACGTACTACATGTAAGCCCGCGCACCCACGCACACACGCACACACGCACGCACGTACGCACGCACGCACGTACGCACGCACGCAGGCGTCTAATGTAAGCTCCTCTGCTTCACACCGAAATTCGGATCCGGCGAAAGCGCGATACGAGAAAAATAAACACCATGCTCGTAGCGCGATGTTTACGATCTATGAATCGCCGACGCCGAGACACAAAAAGCAACTCTTACGCGTGTGCATGCGACACGAACGTTTAGTATACGGCAACACGGACACAAAGAAACAATGCTTTGCGTGCGTGACTGTAACGACTCTTATGATTGAGAAATAAGGTGACGAAAAAGAAAATTCCACGAGTACGCGAATCTAAAGGGGAGCTTATGTCGAGCTTGCGAGCCGACTCGACTGGAAGCAACTGGACGTCGAGCAACTGGAAGCGATCGGCAGCGACTAGTTGCGAGTTTGCGTCCAGTTGCCCACTGTTCTATCCGGAGCAACTAGTGGCCGGCAGTCGCAGGCCATCGCGTCGCAGTCGTAGCCGACCTAAGTCCACTACTAGTCGCAGTGAACTTGCAGCCCAGTTGCTTTCCAGTTCGAGTCGGCTCGCGAACGCCCGACATAAGCCTACCCGCTTTAAGGCTTACTGTGTCGAGACACAGGGCGGCCGAAAAAAATCCTACGCCATATATGGCCTACTTAACGCTTTATCATTACGGAACGCTTCCCCGGGACACACGCCACCCCGCTCACTAATCCACACACAAAAAACATTCCTCCAGACTCCCCCTACGCGCGACAATCTACATTTACGACTCGTGGTTATTCAATTCGAGAAGAGGCGCAGCGGGGACGGGCAAGGTATGTGGCGAGAGAGGGGCCACAGGTGAAAGAAGGCCGGCAGAGTAGAAGACCTGAGAGAGACGGGGGCCCCATCAGACGTAAGATGAAACAGAGAGAGAGAGAGAGGATCCGCGCAGAGAGAGAGAGAGAGGATGAGACGAAGGAGAGATGTGAGGAGGAGTAGGGGCAGTAGGTAAGAGGATCAGAAGGAGAGGGGCATGGCAGTCGGGGGAAGAGAGACCAAGGAGCGGATGCGAGCGGACATGTGAGCGGGTCGGAGAGGCGAGAGGGCAGGAAGAGGGAAGCATGGACGGGGACGAGCAGACGAGCGGGCGGAGCAGATCGAAAGGAGAATGGCCGGCGCGATATAGTTTCGACTAGAATGCCAGCTCGGGTCTAGCTTGCGCCTGCAGCAGCGCGCGAAGCTTCTCCGATGACGAGCCTGCACGCCCTGCGCCGGGTCCGCTCTCGTCGCCACTTCGTTCGTCTGCAGAGCGACCAGTTGGGCTATCGCAATCAGACTAGGCTGCTGATTCGAACGGCCACTCCCTAGAAGAAACAAGCAACACATACGCTTAGATTACAACATGTTATACACACGTACATACACACATGTACCACTCTCAACACATGTACATACAGCACAGCAGTAATCCACGTACATACTACACTACATACACACAGTGTAGCATACACACACGCTATCAGTTATATACACTATGTACAGTACACCACGTACATACACACATGTACATTACGCACGTACATACACACGTTA
>NW_014577575.1:153911-155811 GCF_000485595.1 Priapulus caudatus
AGAAAGATAGATAGATAGAAAGAGAGAGAGAGAGAGAGAGAGAGAGAGAGAGAGAGAGAGAGAGAGAGAGAGAGAAAATGGCGATAGGGAGAGAGAATGAGAGAGAAAGATAGATAGATAGAAAGAGAGAGAGAGAAAGAGAAAGGAAGAGAGAGAGATAGAGAGAGAGAGAGAGAGAAGGGCGATAGGGAGAGAGAATGAGAGAGAAAGAGAGCGAGAGAAAGAAAGAGCAAGAGAGAAAGAGAGCGAGAGAAAGAACGAAAGAGAATAACAGAGAGAAAAATAAAGGGAGAGAGATGGGGAGAGAAAGAGAGAAGAGACGAGAGTGAGGGGAAGAACTCGCATTATAGTTATAGTTGGTTGCGGGAGCGGGTAGCGGTAAAAACAGCGACAACCAACATGGCAGCATAAAAGTCATAAACGTTTATGAACTCAATCCAAACCGACTAGTTTACGTTGTCTGTACATTGGCCTAAATCTGCACCATTATAGTAGCGCGTATCCTGAATAAAAGAAATAAAAGAACAATCTGTAGCAATCTGTAAAAGAACAATCGGTGGCAATAAAAGAACATTAAACATTTGTCATACAGCTATGCCTATTCTAATACCTATACGTATGCTATAGGTATTACTAAACATATTTGCAAGAGCACGTAAACCCCCAGGGTCGCAACACCAACACCACCACCAACAACAACAACAACAACAACAACAACAACAACAACAACAACAACAACGTACAACACCACCGCAGCAGCAGCCGCCGCCGCCACCAACACCAACAACAATAAAAACCGCAACCGCAACAACAAACACAAAAACAACGAACAATCACAAGAATGACGACGACGACGACGGGCAGCAACAGCAGCAACAACAACAACAACAACAACAACAACAACAACAACAACAACAACAACAACAACAACAACAACAACAACGTCAAAATCCCAGCCGGGGTCAGTTCTCTCCCCTCCTCGCTCTTGTTCACCCACCACTATACATACGCCGTGACAGCAAATAACGCATCGTGAATATTTCATCACCTGGTCGCACGCACGCGGCAGGTATATAGAAGTCGATCGGCCGCTAACGTGCGCATAAACCACACAAGACTGATGCACACACTACTACGCGGCTAGATAACGACAAGTCGTAAACACAGCCGCTGTCCCATGCCGTCCCCGCCATGCTAGCATAGATTATTCCTCGCGGAATCGCTCGCCGCGTCTGTAAGTGCCCGTAATTTCTCGTTCGGCTGCCTCATAACGAAGAAGGGCTCAGCGGTAGGTGGCTAGTTATGGAGAAGGAAGGGGAAGGGAGGGGAGCGGTGTTCAGCTACCGCTAAGTCACGAGCGTGGATCGACGGGAAAACTGTAGCGCGAAGCTGCTCATTGGAACCAGCCCTTGGCCGCCCCGGGGCCCCCCCCCAAAAAGACGCGGCGTCTGTCGCACTCCATCGTCTGCATGAGCGACCAGGTAGCCGCGCTATCGCATCAGAGAAGAAGAACAGCCGCTGATCGCACGGCTACCGTAGAAAAACACAACAACACATTACACACATTATAATTACACAATCGTATATATCACAATGCCGATGTATAACACACATGTATTACACAGCATGTATACACATTATATATTAGCACACATTATATGTAACACGCGTCTCATATCACCGCTGATGGGTCACGTCAACTAATAAACCGCGCTCACGGTTTATATATATTATATTAGCTTATTATATTATTTATAATAATTATATAATAAAATAATAAATCTATTCTTATTAATATAAGGCCCGCGGGCCTAGATGATTCACGATATGTTTTTGACATTCTAGCGTCGTCTGACCTATGAATACAATACGACCTCAGGCGCGCGTAGGCAGGAAAATA
>NW_014577575.1:156463-159271 GCF_000485595.1 Priapulus caudatus
GTTCAGCTACCGCTAAGTCACGAGCGTTGATCGACGGGAAAACTGTTCCGGGCTACAACCGTGTATACGCTGCCCGCAGGTATTATATATAATAGTTAAGAGAGACGAGACGAGAGAGAACGCGTGCTTCTCGATGCGGGAAACGGATTCCTCGTGAATATTACCAGGGTCGTTCTGTCGCGCCGCGATGGCAGGCTGGCGGAGATTTGATGGGCGCCTGATGTCATCAAGCTCGTGGTGATGAGGAAGCAGAAGAGGGCCATTCATCGATGGGCACCAGGAGCGGCCATTACGCTGTGGAAGCCGCCGAATGCCGACGCTCTCGCGAATCTATTGCCGGAATTTGACGATAATCGCTTATATCGCGCGACACGCGTGCACTAACACGTATCCCTCGCTATACTCTCGCTCACACACACGCCCACGCGCACGCCACGCACAACACACACAACAAACACATAGGCAACACACTCATAGCACATTACAACACTCTTGCGCTCGCGTCTTCGTCACTTATCTCTATGCATTCTGCGCTAATCTCTTGTTTCTCCATATGCCTTTCCTCCCGTCATCTCCAGCCGCGCGCGTTTCCCCCCCCCCCTCTCTCTTTCTTCTTTTTATCTCTCTCTCTCGATGTCACTTCACCTACGTTCTCTCGCTCTCGCTTCTTTCTCCCTCTGGTATGACATGCGTCCGGGCCGTTTGCGTCTGTATACGTGCGTTCCATGCACATGATACACATTTGTTTCATCTCCATAATAAACCAGCCAGACGTTTGCAAGACACGCCGATTCACACAACGCGTTCACAACTCTCTAACACGACATTTGTCATGACTGAATTCCACTACGATTTAATCCACTTAACAATATGTACAATACAATCGGATGCTGCACAATAGCACAAACGGGCATGCAATTAGCTGTATTTTTCACCGAAGGTTTTGCAGCAAATTTTTATTACAAATTACAAACGAATTGGTGTATACGAAACCGAAACCGAAGCGTAGATCACAAATTACAAGAAGTACTATGCTACGCCAGCGTCATAGCATGCTCTAATTCGAGTACATTGCGATCCGCAGTGAGAAATCTGTCAATTTGATCAACTTTGTCTCACTTCCGTGCTTCCGGATATTGTTCCTTTGGACTATTGAGACTAATATTTAGGAGGTTAATTGTAGCGTTTAATTAGTGTGAACGTTAGTCGCTGCTGTGGGGTGACGCTCAAGATCAAGGGCTCGTAAACGATCATGATACAGCTTCATGCATCATATGATATACCATGTAATGTATCAGCTTCATGTACGGTACGATATCCACATGATGTATCAGTGTTACGTACAGGTGATATACCGTGCGATATACAGTGTGATATACCGTGTGATGGCGGCATCGTCTTGGAGGAAATGAAGGTAATGTAAAGTGTGGTTTGCAGATGGTAGAAATAGTAGTTGTGTTTAGAAATGTCGCGAAGTAGTTGCATAATGGGTTAGTCCGCGGCAGCGTGTTTGATGTAGTATGGATGATAAAGATGCGAAACGGTTGAGAGGGAGTTGTTGTGTTGTGCATGTGGGCAGCGGGTGTGGTTGTCCAGGCGCGCGCGACTTTCTTTGTTAGCTAGAAATGTATGAAAGGAAAAGGTTCTTGGTTGTGAGGGAGATCGGACGTGAGTGTGCGAGGCACGCGGCAGCGTGCCTCTGTGCGCGCGCATGTGGGTTGAGAAACAATAATACTATTTGCTGAACACAACTGCTTGGACTTTGGAGTTTTCCTTTTCACTTTCAACTTACAACAAATCTACTTTGAAACGGGTAACGTCATCTTCCTCGTTACAGCGGCAGGGGGAGTGGGAGGTGTTAATTACGAACCTTTGCTGTGCGGGGACGGCGGTGGGCGCGTCTGTGAAGGCCGCCAACAGCTCGCTAATCACGGTGAGAGTGTGCAGAGGCTTCCTCGCTGACTGCCAGCACGCATCCTACAGCGCAGGTAAAACACACGCTCATCAGCCACGCACACAGCCACGTATATATATATATGTATAGTAGTAGAATAGTAGTATAGAAGTAAAAACACACATACACCTATGTAGATATGAAAATAAATGTAGAAAAGTAGAATGAGGTGTTAAATTTTAATTAGCAAACTTTATAGTATCTCTCTTAATCAGGCTATAAAATTAATATAATATATACAATAAATAAAAATAAATAAATATATACATACATACATACATACTATATGTACGTATATATACACGTGAGCCCACTGTCAGACACATCGTAAATATTCACGACTACAGTACGTTAAGGTACGGTAAGGTACGGTAAGATATGGCATTGTGAGGTACCGTAAGGTACGGTTAGGCGACGGTATGGCAAGGTATGGCACAGTAATGTAAGGTACGGTACTGTAAAGTAAGGTACGACAAGATACGGTACAGTAAGGTACGGTAGGATATGGTAATGTACGGTAATACGATAAGACTACGATGCGGTGACTAGCACCGCGTGTGCGTGTGTGTGTGCGTGCGTGTGTGTGTGTGCGTGCGTGCGTGTGTGTGTGTGTGTGTGTGCGTGCGTGCGTGCGTGTGTGTGTCCACGTGCCCACCTTGGCCTTGTACAGCTTGTCGTAGACAGTGAGCAGTGTGGGGAAGCTGACGCCGATCGCCAGCATCGTGTTGACGACCCAGCGAGCGTCCAGGTTCAGCTGACAGCTCTTCTGCTCCAGGTGCTTCACAAGGTAGCCTGCAGCATAGACACAGGTGCGAGAGTTAATATACAGGTGCTTCACCAGGTAGCCTGCAGCA
>NW_014577575.1:165583-170395 GCF_000485595.1 Priapulus caudatus
GACAGGGAGCGCGGGGAACGGATGAACGAGAGACAGGGAGCGCGGGGAACGGATGAACGAGAGACAGGGAGCGCGGGGAACGCACCCGCGGCAGACAATGGCTCGGCATTCATCGAGATAAACTGTTACCATTTCACAGCGAGTGGAATAAAGTAGGGATTGGACGGCTGTCGTATTTAACATTATCATTAGCATTAACATTAGCAACAGCATGCTTTCCCGCTAAGCATGCTTTAGGGCTGCCATTGCTCAGGGAAAGGAAACGACGATCGTTGTACGTGAAGCAAAGAAAGGGCAAAATGTTCCAAGTATCGACTACTGTAATGAATTTGCTTGCTCATGTGGTTACTCCAGGTGTACGCATTATGTTTTCGTATAAATGTCAGAAACGTAACCACCGCATTCGTCATTTTTTCACCAAGTGATAAATGTCACCTGCTGCCACCTAGTGGTCAATTAAAGCAATGGGCAGCGTCAGTTGACATATAGACAACAGCTAGGTTCTAAAAACTGTCACGTTAGTAAAAATTTCGGATTTGCCTCGAATACTTTAACATATTCACATCAACATGTACATATTCTCTTTGAATGTGGGCAGCTTACATAATCGCACACAAGTGGGTAAGAGTGTTTAACGGGAACACACACCGGTGCACTGCCATAGCGTCACGACAGCATTACTTTGGTTAGATGTAAATGGGTTGGTTTCCCTGGTAACATGGCAACCTATTAGTGTATGTATAATCCACATTACATCACATATTACCACATATACTTTCAGTGAAACTATTACTACTTAATTGTAATGAATGTACGCGGGAAAGTTCACCCCCTATATATATGGGTTTATACACTGTGATTACATCGCAACATCCAACGTGTATGCAGTAACGTAGGTAGGTGGTGCCACCTAGTGAACAAACTTGCCATCTTTCAAGCGTGAAATAACCAATATACGTCGCTATCAGTTAATACAGCTAGCTAGCATATACACACGTACTAGCACCAGTAGTTTTTTTTTTTTGGGGGGGGTATCAAATTGATGAAAAGAAGATTAATCCACAATATATATATATATAGGTATGGCTTCAGTGACTCACCGAGAGGGAAGAAATGGTCGGAGGCTGCATAGCGGTGTCCGAGACTGACCAGTCGGTTACTGAGAGTGGTCATCACCGTCTGTGTGCTGCTGCCCACCGCACTTCTCATCTCTGCGCGAAAGCAAGCAACGCGACGATACACGAAAACATACTCACATGCTACGCTTCGTAGCCTAGCTCGCAACTTACACGTGTTCATAAGGACTGACTCACGCATACAGCATGTATTAATTTCGAGGAAAGCGCATGGATTTCATATTGAATAAAATTCAAAGGATTATTTAACAATGCTGGCATTGCAATCAGTGTGCTGCTATTGTGCCGGCGTAAAGCCGAGATATCGGTATTAACATGACGTATAATTTATTAATTAAGCAAATTTAATTGCACACGCATTGCAGACGAGAGGCATATTAATTGGATGCGAGAGCGATGGGATGCGTAGAAGACGGATCGATGTTCGGTAATTTTACCTCGCTTTACCATCTATCTTCATGCAACCAATATTAATTACTAATGCATTGCTACCTAGAATACTAATCAATCTCTTCATGCTTATAACTCACTCAATAATCTCCCTGCAAAAAGTCTCACAACCGATATTACCGATACACAGAAAAGTACCGTATATACTCGCGTAATAACCGCAAATTTGGCCTCAGATTTCAACCCTGTATTTGCTCTGCGGTTTATAAGTGCGCCATACCGTCAGGGGAAATATACTAGGCGCAATACTTGGTTACCCGATTCAAATTGAGGTGCGGCTTATAGGCGCCCGCGGTTATTACGCGATCATATACGGTAGAATCGTGATCAATCTTTGGCGCTTATACCTTGGTCGATAATCTCTCTCCATAGCGTCTCCACTAGCACCGGATCCACATGTCCTGCGCAGTGGACGATGGCTAGTTTACACTCAGCAAGCTGGTATCTCTCGGCAAACTCTCCGTACAACTACAACGATAGGCCAAAACGCCGGCAACGTTAAAGATAAATTGGGGGTTTTGATTTCGATTATCGATTCGATTCGTCATCTACGTTTTGACGATTCAGCTGTTATCGCCCCCTCATTAGGTTAGCCAAGTCGCAGCGTGTGCCACTTCAATAAGGCCTACCGTGAATTCACTGCTTTATACTTTGCGTCATTTTGACGATTCCAACCGCTGCGAAATTTCGCTTATTCTTTCCTATGCAACATTAGTCTTTCCAACCTGCCCAAGACCCATATTAACTTTACCTGTGCCACTTAAATATTTTCTACTTCTGTGAAATTTCGGTTATTTTATCATTAATCTGTCTAACATTCATAAATCCTCCACCGTGTGAGACTTTAGCGACATTCACCTGCGCACCATTATTTCGACATTCAACAAAATTATGTACTTGCCAAATGCCTCGATAATTTCTACACGCACCACTTGAATAATTCCTACCTGTGCGCAAGCTCACTGATTTAGACCCATGACTAACTGCACCAATCTTCAGGCATTGCCATGCGACAACTCTAGCAACGTTACATGTGCGCAGTGGTATCGTCGAAAACATATTTATACAAAGCACAATTAATCAAACCACCTAGTCAGATTGACAAATTGCTCTAGCCGTTCACTGCCACAACCGGCAATTCTAAAAGACGCTGCGTAGCGACAAAGTGCCGCAAAATCGACAACGGTGCGCACGCGTGAAAAACAGCTACGATCACGTCTAGCTTCACATATCTAGCAACAACGTCCATGGGAGAGGGGGAGAGAGACGTGGTTATCACGCTCCGACCGAGAAGTCAGTCGTAACGGCACGTTCATGGTGGTGGATAGGTTGGGTACGTACGCACCTGCGTAAGGTACGTACACGTACATGTACATATGTTACGTACATGTACGTAATGTGCGTCCATGGCGGAGAGACGTGGTTATCACGCTTAGGCGGAGAGGTCAGGTGTAGGTCGGAAAATTCGTGGTGGTAAACAGGTGGTGTACGTACGTACGTACCTGTGTTATGCCAAGCAGCTCAGAGGGAGAAACATGGGAGAGACGTGGTTATGACGCTCCGACGGACAGGTCAGGTGTAACGGCACATTCGTGGTGGTAGAGAGGTGGGGTATACATAATATGTACGTACCTGTGTAATGTCGAGCAGCCCAGAGTTGAGTCTGGCTATGGCGTCGCACAGGCCGTGCTCCCGCTGATCCCTGCACGACAGCATCTGACGCGCGCGCTCTCTCTCTCTCGCTCTCTCTCTCTCTCTCTCTCTCTCTCTCTCTCTCTCTCTCTCTCTCACTATCACCAGCAGTTCACAGAAAAGATATAACAATCATCGGAAATTGCGCAGTCGAGAACTCGACGAGTTTCTAGTTTGAATTTCTCCATTGTCGAGCGCATGAAATTGACGTGCATTCCGATGCAAAAATTCTAAAACGACAACTCTCGACTGCTTTTATGCGCGCCGTACCCGACGGCGACACACGCAAGCAACGGCCGTTTAACACTTGAAATTCACAATGCCGTGCCTTTGTCTCCCGGCGAGGGAGCGAAATGTCTGTTTCGACGCCGGGATGCTGGCGAGGGGAAAACTTCAATCGAGCGGAATTGCACTCAAACGTCGCTGGAGCCACAAAGCGCAGAGACAAAGGCACACAAAATGATGCGCGCATAATTCTTTTTTCTTTTTTTGTCTTTTGCGAGACTAGATAGAGCGTTGCTGCTGGGTGGGTATATATATATACATGCACATGTCACAGCACCTGCTGTGCCAACTACGATCCTTCTATCTAATACTATGCTCTGCTGCGCTTCCTTCTAACTAACATCCTTCTAATCCCTCCCACACGCGCACGTCTTCGTTCAGTCGTACTGCACCACTGCACCAGAATCCCGACATCAGCACGAATGCGTTCGTTGTTGACCACGAGGATATCTATAACTTGTGTTGGCTAATTATAAACCGTAATTACACTCCTCGTAACCTGTAGCATGTAGTAGCATGAGCTGCGTGTAGGTGTTTGAGATGCCGAGACTCATTTCCGTTACACGTTATGGTCTCGCTGTCGGTATAACACTCCAACAGGGGTAGAAATTAACTTTTGAACAAGGGAGTCCAACCTTACCCTCAAAAAGAGGGAGTCTGCAGTCTGAGGTTCAAAATTAAAGATTTGCTGAAAAAATACGGTAATTCCGCGAGGCCGTGCTCTGGAACGAACTAGTTAGTATGGCAGAATTTTCAGGGAGTCACACGGACTCCTGCATATGTCAAATCAGGGAGTCCGACAGTAAATCAGGGAGTATTTGACTCTGGACTCTCGTTAATTTCGCACCCTGAATCCATGACCTGCCTCTTGAGTGTATTTGCTTTTCGTATAGTTGGAAAATTTAGGTGGCTTATTGCAGGGGTAGAAATTAACTTCTGAACACGGGAGTCCAACGGACTCCCTACCCCCAAAAAGAGGTAGTCCGCAGCAAGATGAGGGAGTCCGCAGTCTGTGGTTCAAAATTAAAGATATTAACAATAACGGATGTGCTTATTTTTAAGATTCATGCGGTTGCACGTCTGCCAAATTTTCTTTGGACATTTGCTGAAAAAATACGGTAATTCCGCGCGGCTGCGCTTCAGAACGTTAGTATGGCAGAATTTTCAGGGAGTCTTACGGACTCCTGCATATGTCAAATCAGGGAGTCCGACAGTAAATCAGGGAGTATTTGACTCCGGTATATATATA
>NW_014577575.1:173596-184068 GCF_000485595.1 Priapulus caudatus
AGGTGCTCCACCAGGTAGCCTGCAGCATAGACACAGGTGCGAGAGTTAATATACAGGTGCTCCACCAGGTAGCCTGCAGCATAGACACAGGTGCGAGAGTTAATATACAGGTGCTTCACCAGGTAGCCTGCAGCATGGACACAGGTGCGAGAGTTAATATACAGGTGCTTCACCAGGTAGCCTGCAGCATGGACACAGGTGCGAGAGTTAATATACAGGTGCTTCACCAGGTAGCCTGCAGCATGGACACAGGTGCTAGAGTTAATATACAGGTGAGAGAGAGTTAACACACAGGTGAGAGAGTTAACACACAGATGAGAGAGAGTTAACACACAGATGAGAGAGAGTTAACACACAGATGGGCAGACACACACAGACACACCTGAACTATACGTATACATACACAGGGAGCCCGTTGTCAGAAACAAAATTAGTCTTAATATTAGTCGTAACATCAATCTTTTCTCATTTAAACGGTTGACAGAAACATCGTAAAGTTACGAGTTTCTCAGACTCGAGAGTTAGTACACAGGTAGACAAAGCCGTAGGTGGAAATACATGCTGTAATAGACACACACAGCTGTAAGTGAACATACATGCAGACGTAAGTGAAGATATAAGCAGCTTAAAGTGGATATATACTGAGCTCCCCCCACACACTTATTATGCGTCCGATGTACAGTCCACGGCTCCTGGCAAGTCAAAGCAGAGTCTGCGAATCCTGCCATCTAAGTATCGTCTGCACGCTTACCTTCATGCCGACTCGTTATAAGCGTTGGGAAATATTATTGTATCTGATCGAAATCGACTTGTTTTCGTAGCTAAAATCGGCGGGAAGCCAAAACGATAAATCGCGTATTGCGTCAGATAAAAAAATCGCGTATTGTCTCCGTAAAAAATACTACGATTAATCTTGTTTCTGATTTACACCAACCTGTTTGACAGCCGACAATATATTGAGTAGTAGCTTCACCGCCACACTGGCAATTCATCGTGGTTATTGTATTACCCCGAACAAGCTGAGCGATGGATATATCGTCACCATAGCACGACAGAACAAATATCTACACCTATTCTCTAAATACTAATATAAATTAACCCATAATCGAATGAATTAATTATCCACGATAAGAAAGTCTCATGATGTTGGGTTAGGATAGAACATCAGTCGACTTCACAGGTAAAAGAAACGTCTCAGCCCTCCGTAATTGTTTCATTTGAACGTTTGCGGTTCGTTCATCGCTGTTTGTTGTTTTGTTTTGCTACACACTTACAATTGTACACTACACGCTACACTTGTACTCTACGCGTACAATTTAATAGCGTTTGTTGCTGGCGAGATGTGTTCGGTAATTCATCCCTCTTTCTCTGTTCTCCCTATCTGTCACTCTCTTCCTCTCTCTCTCTCTATTCTCTGACTGAATTTTGCTGTTCAGCTGAAGGACACTTTCCCTAATACCGAAATTGCTCTGAGAATCTATCTTTCATTGATGGTCTCGAATTGTAGCGGTGAAAGGTCATTTTTAAAACTCAAGTTGATTAAAAATCACATGAGAACCACGATGAGCCAACAGATCGAGACTGGTAAACCTCAGTATTCTCGCTATCGAAAGTGACATTTTAAATTTGTTGAAACACGATGAAATACTCTCTGAATTTGCAAGCATGAAAGTGCAGAAAAAATACAGACTATAGGGCCCCCACACTAATGCGTGCCCCGGGCCCCCCACACGCTTAGTCCGGCCCTGCTGGCGCGACAAGCACGACACATCAGAAAACCTCGTGTTGGTGGCGCCCCCTATGAAAGACAAATGATCAACGCAATAAACATCCCGATAGAAATCTAGTTGATGGATAGTGATCGTGATACAAATACAAAGGTACCGGTCGCCGATTTAAACTAATTATTCAACCTAAACATATTCACTGTGCTTAACTAATCACTGGTACTAACACAATGACTGCTGCTTACAGTAATAATTAGATAATACTAATAGAGTTGGAATACATGTTACTTTATTGTGCATGCACATTGCCCGGCCATTGAGCGTGCAGGCATAGCAATAGCAATCCATCCAATGGGCAATAGCAATAGCAATACTCCAATAGCCAATAGGCCTACTACTACTAGTACTACTACTAGGATATCCCCGGATAAGGGTTAAGTTAGGATTAGATTAGGCACTTAGGGTTGCAGTGATAATGTACGGACATCCTAATGTAGGCCTGAGTCCCGACGTAGTACATAGAATCACAGGCCCTTGGAGGCTCAAGTTTCGAAAAAGTATAACTATAAGTCTATATTACAACGGGGTATCATCGGCCTGAAACTGTAATTGCAATTGCATTAGCTCCTGAATAGGCTGTAATCTAAAATGTACGTAAAAAATTATATGATACCCACAAAACTCCCTTGCTGAATATAATAATAATTCAGTGTAGGACCATGCGTGTTGCTATCACTGATCTCTATATATACTAATAGCGGTTAGCCCATCTATTGTCGGTGATACAGCGACGCCACAGTGCCACTGGCCGCCATCTTGCAACCATTCTCAAAAACTGAAACCTGCGAGTGCGTACCCCGTAAAGCCCTGCTCAGGTCGCCCTACGATTTGACTATCGGCGACTACTTTATCGCCGATTAGCAGCATAGCAACACTCACGTCGACTTGAAGTGACTTCACGCTGTACATCGCCGATCAGATCGTAGCATTCTGCAGGAAACGTAGACGGGTTCGCGGCCCCAGTATTTGTACTAGCACAAGCAGTTCTTTAGCACAAACAGAGCAAGCTTGACGCCGGGACCAGTCTACATATAACGAGTCACATGACCAACTAAACAGCGCTTACCATTAAACATCAGGAAACTTCGTAAATCTATCCTCAATTTTCTGAAAATCATTATAATCATGTGCAGAAAACGAATTTTAAAAATTGCCTGTGATATACGGAAAACTTAATATATATATTTGAGAAAGGGTTTGTGCAATAATCCCTCCTTGTAAACTGCTGTGTAGGCTGCCATTTTGTTAATCACGTGACTTTTGATAATCATGTGACTCGACACGTAGCGGCGATTGGCTGCCACTCACGATTTGTCGCCGACCGCCGCATAGAAATAGAACCGTTTCTATTCCTGAGATCGCAGTCGGCGACCGTATTTTCAATCGTAAGAGAACTCAAGTCGAGTTTAGTCGCCGATGTTTTTATCGGCGATCTGGCCGGTTTTTGACGTACGATCTTCAAATTTTGTCGGCGACTAGGTCGTAAGGGCGACCTGAGTTAGCCTTAACACTTCAAATGGATAATGATGAAGTACAGCTCATTTTATTATTCTTATCCTGACGAAAACAAACGGTGATAAATACATGACAGAATAAGTAAATCTATATAGATAGATAGATAGATAGATATATACAACGACAGAGGTTAGATAGAGTGATATATGATGGTATAAACATTGAGGTTTTGCTTATGACATCACAAATCACATGACGTAAATACGGCTCAGCCTATTGGCCTATTCTATGATAACACTAATTCAAGGAGTGGAGTCATGGCATCCGGTGGCTACACATAGCGGCCACAAAGAGCGATCCAGTTAGTATATAGAGATCAGTAGTTGCTATGTTCTTATCCCAACCCTGGCATTTTACTTTTCGCTTTTTGTTTTTACTGCTTCATTATTTTTTTACCAAGGCACTACACATAAAATTTGTTTTGCAAACCCTTCCCACCCACACGCAGCACTGGCACAAAGTCCGAGCAGGGCCATTGTTTTTTTCTCGCTAAGCACGCAAAACTCCTGCATTCGCCTCATGCACGCACTGCTCGCTTAAGCCCGGCGCACATTGCCAAACATTTTGCTCAAAAACATTATCGTAGCAATGTTCCATGAAATGTTTGGCAATGTGCGGTGAAAAAAGTCGCCGAACATTTGTTCCAAACAATGTTTCTAAAGATCGGAAATGTTTGATATCGCAAACATTGTTCGTCGAATGTTCGTCAATGTGCGCTGAATGTCGAACAATTCTGGGAACATTTGTAAAGTAGTAACCAATAGCAGCACGATATGTGGTCACATGATTTTTGTGTACAATATGGCGTCTGCTATATCGCTGCCAGTAGTGTGGACTTTTGAAAAGGAAGAGATTATGGTCGAAATGTGGGGGCAGCAGCCCCGTAAAATTAGTAAAGTTGTTAAAATTCTCTTGTGCAAACTGGGCATCGCCATTCACACCGATCACGTGACTCTTTACAACACAGCTACTAGACGGCGCCACGAGGTTGTTCGCTGCAAAATGTTTGGCAATGTGCGCTCAGCAATTGTTCACCTGCACATTGTCAGACAAAAACATTTGTTCGGACGAACATTTGTTCGGGAAAATGTTCGGCAATGTGCGCCAGGCTTTAGCCCACACCTGGACCTTTCTCTTTTTCTCCCTTTTACTTTATTTTCGCTCGCACTGACTTCGGCGGCGCACACACGTTTTGAATAAGAAAAATGGACAAACAAATGAAACGAGGGTTTCCGATCACGCCGTGATGATTTCAGGTCGGGCCGCCGGCGCCCCGCGACGAGACCTCGCGTCGCCATGGCAACCGCCACCACCGCCGCCTTCCCCCGGCAGCGCATCAGGAAGCTGCTCAGACTCAAGCTCGGCGCGTTCACGTTCGAGGTTCCTATCACGCTCGACCACGACGCCAGCGCTGCGACCTACGCGTGCAGCGCCAGTGACGCGGCGTCGTCGTGGCCCGGGGTCGCGCGCACGAGCGAACCACAAGCTCGCCGCTTCGTTTCGCTGCTGGCGCCCCCTGCCGTGGCGCCCCTGCCCGCTCGCGCGACCGGCAATGATGCCGCGACGGCGCCCGGCGTTTTCTACGTGTGTCGCGTGCGGCAAGACGGACGCGCAGAGATCGTCGCTAGCAACGCGCCGCCCGCAGGGGGCGCCACCGCGGCAGCCGACGACTACACGCTGTCCGGCGGCATCATGCGGCCAGCAGGGGGCGCCACCGCGGCGGCCGATGACACGCTGTCCGGCAGCATCCTGCGACGACTGCTAGCTAGCGAGACGCCGGCGCCCCCTGCAGCGGACGCGTGTAAACGGGCGACGGCTGGCGGGCGGGCGCGGCGCGAAGGGTTCAGCTGCGGTGCGTGCGCGCGTGCGGGCAAGCCGTCGCGCGAGTTCAGGCACATGCACTCGCTGCTCGTGCACATCGCGACGCGGCACCGCAGCGGTCGCCTCGACGCAAAGATCGCCACGGCAACGGCCAACGTCGACAAACACGGCGTCGCGAAATCCGACCGCGCGGCAATGATGGCGGCCGACATTGATGAAAGCACTTCTGCGGTCGCCACGGGAACTGATGGCGCGGTATCGACAAACATCAGTGAGAGCGTGGCGACAGTCGCCACGGTATCCAACAGTGCTGCAGCGACGAATCTCAGTGAAAGCGTCACGACGGTTACCGTGGAAACCAACCGCGCGGCATCGACAAACCTCAGCGAGAGTACGACGACCGTCGCCGTAGGAACCAACAGCACCGCATCGACAAACCTCAGCAACAGTACGCAGACCGTCGCCGTGGGAACCAACAGCAGCGCATCGACAAACCTCAGCGATAGTACGACGACCGTTGCCGTGGGAACCAACAGCACCGCATCGATGCGGCACCACAAAACTAACAGCGTAGCCGCCGTGGGAAGCAAACCGCTGTTCATTCTCGTCGTCAATCGGCGCCGCAACGACCGTCTCAACGAGACAATCCCCACCATTGCCACGGAAACCCGCGCGCGGGAGGCAACAGATGGACGCCGCAATGCGGAGCTCCCAGCTTCTTCATCCGTAACCACAGAGACAAGCTCCGTCTCTGCGCGGGGCACGGCGGACGCGGATTCGCGCGCGCCCGTCATCGTCGGTGGCCGCAAGCGAAAGCGAGAAACAGAAAACGAAGCCGGAGACGCATTGTCGACGCGGCGTGCCGTCGCCACGACGACGGGCGGTGAAGGAGATGCTGCAAAGACGAGCTACCGGGCGAAGCTGAGGAACCGCGGCGGCGGCTCGGACGCCGGGTCCGCGGAAGCCGCCACTGGTGCGGGGACATCGTCGGGGAGACCGCGGCGCAGCGCCGCTCGCTGCATGAAACATGGCTTCAGGTTAGCAATAGTTCACGCTGCTTCCCCGTCCCGCATTGTCGTCGCGGTCGACCGCTCTGATTCGTCGTTTCTGAGACTGCCGTCTCGCGACTTTAATTTAAATAGCCGTCTGCGTTCTCCTAAATTTATACATGGGCTATATCGTGATTCGAGTCTGCAGCTGGTAATAAATCACTAAAATTATTAGGTCTTTTTACGGTTTGTTTTTAGGAGAAACTCGGCGTGGGTGAAATCTCAATGCGAAGTTCACGTCAATGTCTATATTTTAAAATTCGATATAGCAAATCCATACTTTGTTGACGGAAGTCTTGAAGGTAGAAGTGCTAGGACTGGTGTTGAATTTTTTTTTTTGCATTTTCGAATGCAGGTTTACCCAAACTTTTCACTGCAGGTTTGTGAGGAAGGAAGACGGGATCTGTGAGCATTGCATGGACGATCTGGAATGCAATCTCTGCGGCCGCAAGTTGCCCAACAAGCAGCAGTACTCGCTTCATATAAGTTTCCACCGGCCCCTCTCGTGAGGAGAATTCGCCTGTCGCACGGATAACGCATCGTCCTCATGCATCGATGGAAAATGCCGCTGCTCCGACGGAAAACGCTGCTGCTCCCGTCGGCTTTTATGATTATTTGGTTGTTTAACCAGGATTTATTTCGTCTACACATCGATTTTCAACCGTCCGTCATTAATCTGACAAAAGAGATTATTTTTACACAATTCAAAAATTGCCCATGTGTGGCATGTAGCACAAATGGAGGTGGAAATCTCTTACCACTTATTAGGTCTTTGGAGGTGGAAAGACTTTAGTGTGACGTAACCTGTTACATCGATGTTTGGGATACTCGTGAAAAAGATGTGCATAGCATTCAATAGCTGCATCGTTTTGAAGAAGCCATTTTGATCTTCTGAGACTAGTCAAATTTACAAATGTGATAAACTTGTGTACGAAATATTGATATACTAGATACTTATCGTAGCAAGCCTGTATATTAAGTTGCTCTATGCATTTATGGCTTTGGGGTTATTTGCAATTCAGTCAACTGTTCCCAATAGTTATAAGCAGAGTAAAGAGAAAACATCATGAAAGTGTCGTTCGCTAGTTGATGTTCTAGTCTTTTAAGATTTTTACATATTAATATATATTTCCTTTGGTCGTTTAGTATAGCAAACAATCAAGGCGCCAAATTAGTTTTGCCATTGTAAATTAAGTTAAGCTGGTCAGTGTGTGTGTATTCAGACTTGAGAGAAAATCTCTCTCTGGCAGCATTACAATTTAAAGCAGTTTGTTTGCCTTTACCCGACCGACTAACCAAAAATGGCCCGATTGAAGTGTTTTGTTTTATTGCCTATTTTCAACATTTATTCATCACTCTTGATGAATAAGTAATGACTTAAGACTGATATCACATTTTATATTAATGCCATAAAGATGACGATGTCTATAAAACAGTATTTAATACATCTAGATAAATCTTTTAATAATGTAATTTTTATTCTTATTCCCTTAAAAAAATAACCTACCTACCTAACCAAGGTTAAAAAACAGTCGGGTTCAGGCAGACAAAAATTATTTTTGATGGTGGCCTGTTCGTTATTATAATGGTCTTACGATTGTGGAGTTTTACTTCAAATTACATTGTTTTAAAGCCATGGTTGTTGTCTTTTTGTGACATAAAACGGCCGGCATTCGGCAATTATAATACTCTGTTATTGGATTCAGTTGCGCTTGATACCATACTGAATAAAACTGAATATTATTCTAACAATTTTATAGCGTTGTTTGTCTGCAAGATTTCACTCAAAAATTTGCTGATAACACCGTAGCTAAACCCAAACGTTAATTATTGCACTTGTTTGCAATGGGCTCCTGATTTGCCAAACTTCAAATATGAGTCAACTTCAATGTCAAAAACATTCAACAGTAAAATACGGAGGCAATCTCAAATTTTGGATTCGGTTGCCATGGCAACGAACGTGTCGCGACGGCTTTCCCTGGAGGAAGCACGAACCGCGAGCGTGAGGAAATCTGCAAAGAAGAATGAGTTCAACGGCGTAAGAAAAAGCTAACTCCTGCGGAAGCGAAAAAACGACGGGCGCGAGGCGGACTGCACAAAACGACGTCTCCCGCGAGGGGAGGAGGCAAGCATCGCAGAGACCGCAAAGCCTAATCTCATCACATCGATTAAAAATTAAAACGGCACTGCGGAAATCGATACGCGGCGTAATGGTCGTCGTTACCCGCACGTCCGCAGCGAGCAAGTGACAGCGACAATCACATAAACATAGAAACTCTAGCAATTTTTACACGAATGCTAGTGAAAACATGCCTGCGAGGTGGACATCATTAAAATCCATGAGTTAGTAGGAAAGGTATTATTTGCCCATTGTTATACAACAGTAAATGTGTAGCAGGTGTATACTCAATTTGACTAAAAGCGATAGCCAAAATAATGCACTCGTTTCAGTCGCATCTTGCCTATGATAGTAGATTTGTCAACCATCCCTGTTGATCGTGGCAATAACAACGTCATGGCCGAAGCAACGCTATAAACGTATCGAACGGAAAATCGTCTCTCGTAAAATGTAGTTGGATTTTGATTGAGTTGTAATGTAAATAACTCGCTCACACGTGTGCATCGCACGTGTGCAGCTAGCGATGAGTTTCCCTCTACATGCTCAACCTTCCCCTCTCCCTCCGCTCCCCCTCTCCCCGCGCTCGCTCGAGTTTCCGTGAGCCAGGGCAGAAATCATTGCGGATTTCCAACACGCGTTTCCAGCCTAATAAGATTTGTGCCCAACTGTTGACGGACGGACGGACGGACGGACGGACGACCGGACGGACGCACGGACGGACGGACGATCATGCGATTCTACAAGCTGCATCTGACTATGTCAGATGAGCTAAAAACTCATTAGCTTGTTCGCGTGCGTGCGTGCGTGCGTGCATGCGCGTGTGTGTGCCTGTCTGTGTGCGTGCGTGCCTGCGTACATGCGTGTGTGCGTTACGTGCCTGCGTGTGTGCGTGTGTGCGTGCGCGCCTACGTGCATGCGTGCGTGTGCGTGCGTGCGTGCGCGTGCGTGCGTGCGTGCGTGCGTGCGCGCCTACGTGCGTGCGTGCTTGCGTGCGTGTCCATGTGCTTGCGTGTGTGCCTGCCTGCGTGCGTGTGTGCCTGCCTGCGTGCGTTCCTTTATGCTTCCATGCTTATGTGCGTGCGTGCCTTCATGCTTGCGTACGTGGGTGTCTGCGTGCTTGCGTGCGACAAAGCTCGCGAACGATCTCAATAATGCATGCAGCTTCGCTCAAGACAAAACTGTCGCTTGTTTCGCGGCGAGAGAGCCAGCGGCGCTGCTTACTACAGTACGAGGCAAGAAAAACATTTCGTGCGTCGGAACAAGACCCTTTGAAAATTTCCCGTTGTACGGCTTAAGAAACCCGCAAAGAGTCTAAAACAAGAGTGACATCATTAGGCTACGGGGCGCCGTGGGGGCTACTACTGCCCACGCCATCTAACGTAATATCTAAGCGCGCATTATTCGTCTGTGCCAAGTCCACGTGCCGATAGAAGAAGTGCGATAATTCTCATACATATTTCTGAATACAGTTCAAAGCTTACCGATGCTAGCTTTTTTGCGAAAGTTTCTACGCGTAGATGAGTGTGGTGATTGTTCGACTAAGAGCTTTCGCGTCAATCTAAGATGAGATGTATAATTCCGTGTTTAGTTTAGAGCTCAACGCGCTGGCGCGCGGAATTTATATTAACAAATTTTGCGGTTATTGCTAAGTGGATATTTCTCATATAGTTCATTTTGCTTGAATATTTCCTAACTCTCTCCCCCGCCAACCTATTCCCTAATGTCACCCACGTCCTATCGCCCAACGCACACACCCCAATCTTATTTCATAGCGGCTACGTTCACACTCTTTCCTAGCTGGTACTCCACACTATTTCGAATTCTACCCCCCCCCCCTATTTCTTAGCTTCTACCCCACCCTATTTCTTAGCTTCTAACCACGCCCTGTTTCCTAGTTTCTACCCCCACCCTATTTCCTAGCTTCTACCCCACCCTATTTCCTAGCTTCTACCCCCACCCTATTTCCTAGTTTCTACCCCCACCCTATTTCCTAGCTTCTACCCCACCCTATTTCCTAGCTTCTACCCCACCCTATTTCCTAGCTTCTACCCTACCCTATTTCCTAGCTTCTACCTCCACCCTATTTCCTAGCTTCTACCCCACCCTATTTCCTAGCTTCTACCCCCACCCGTATTTCTTAGCTTCTACCCCCACCCTATTTCCTAGTTTCTACCCCCACCC
>NW_014577575.1:185288-194517 GCF_000485595.1 Priapulus caudatus
TACTGAGGCAGAGAAAGAAGAGGGCAAAGGAAGAAACGGAGCGAGAGAAATCGACGGTCAGGTCAAACAGTACACCTTCATAGCAATCGCTGTAATAAAACGCTCTCCTATATCATTTTCCAAAACTCGCGATGAGGTTCGTATGTCACACAATAAGCATCATCGCCAGTAGTAATCATCGAGGCCTCCAGGTGGAATGTCACGTACACATCTCCGCCAATCAACGTGCGACTCTGTTTGTTAGCGGAGAATAACTGGAACAACAGGCTGCCGGGTCGCACAATTTTTTTCCCCACGCGAGTTCCGGAATACAGCCAATCAGCGCACTCCATTCACTCGACTTCCTCGAAGCAACAATGAAAAATGAAACAAATGTCACCTTATCCTTACCACTAACCCTAACACTAGATTTAAACCGACTCACACGCTTATATACAAACGCATCGTACAAAACACTATCTATGGTGTATCCGGAACTCTCGTGGGAAAAATAACTCCGCTCCCGGGGCGAAGTGTGGGATGCGAAGAAGCACAGGTGCGCACCCGCGGGTGGAAATCGTATCGTGCCAATCAAACAACAAACAACAAACCTACCCACCTTATCATCCCTCCCCCCTTGTAACAATACTAGGTTGCGGCGTATTGTATCATCATTGTATCATATTGTATTATCAACGTGTATTATCAAATTGTATCATATCGTATTATCAAACAACAAACAACAAACCTACCCCCTTTGTAACAATACTAGGTTGCGGCGTACGTAACCGCACTGCCATGGATGCAATCAAGAGCTTATAATACTAGTAATAATACCATACTTATAATATGAGATATTATAAGCTCTTGATGCAATAATACTAGTTCGTGTCGTACATAACACCCCCATCAAAAATACTAGTTTGCATCACACATAAGGTTATGCACCCTCCATACAATACCACGGCACAATACTACAGTTTGTATTGTTCATAAGGGTAGAATACTATCGTTTGTACCGTTCATAACAGTAGAATACTAATGTCTTCATTGTACATATAATAGTACACTACTAATAGTCGTATCGTACATAAGGCTGATAAGGGTACAATACTACAGTTTGTATTGTTCATAACTGTCCAATACTAATGATTGTATTGTGATGACGGCACTATACTATAGTTTGCATTGTGCATAAGGGTACAATACTATAGCTTGTATTGTACATAACGGTACAATACTTTAGTTCGTATTGTACATAAAGGTGCTATGCTATAGTTTGCATTGTGCATAAGGGTACAATACTATGGTTTCTATCGTACACAACGGTGTAATATGCTAGTAGTGTACATGGCGGCAGCGGGCGCAGCACACACAGCGGGCTGCGGGCGCACACCTCACCTGCCCGTAATCGCCGCGCGTTTACGGACTTTACCTTCGCCGGTTACAATCCGTCTTATTCATCAATTTCTAAACAAGAGAAGCCCTATCGCTAAGCTTGCATCCGCCTACCCTGAGCGCAGCGCGCCGACGTCGCCCCGCGCTACTCGCGTTTAGGGGCGTCGCCGCGTCAGGGTACGTCGGCCTGAGCGTGCTCACAAACACCCGGAACCCCTCGGCTGCTACAGTGAGCCACATGGCGAAATCGATAAGTTGGCAGGCGGCCAATTATTTGTGTTCTCCCTCCCCCTCCCCACCGTCGGCCGCATTCTCTCCCGTAAGCGGAACACGAAGGAGAAACCCATCACGGCGCATTATTACCCGCGCCATCCTAATCTATTTCCTCAGGTACGACTGCGCGCCGACGGCAGGCAACCCCGTAGGCCCGCGCGCTGAGGCTCCCGACGATGGATCGCGTCCGCCGACCGCTGCGAGTATCATCATTACCCTCCGCACGCAGGCAGGCAGACAGGCGAGCGCGCATGCACCAACAGCCACCGGCACATCCTCTCGCGCACGAGAGAGAGAGAGAGAAAGAGCGAGCGAGCGAGCGAGCGAACGAGAGAGAGAGAGAGAGAGAGAGAGAGAGAGCGGTGACCGGTTGCGCTGCCGAGCCCCGTCACGTGCCATTCATTGAGTGATCAGAGCGCAGAGAGAGAGAGAGAGACGCTAGCGCGCAGGGCTGAGCGCAGTGAGCGAGGCAAGCTAGAGAGAGACGGAGAGCGGCAGTGAGTGAGAGGCAGCGGCGGAAAGTGAACGATAGGGAGAGCGAGGGAGGAAGACACACGAGAAAGGAACTTCTGTGAGTGAGCCAGCGCGAAGGAAGGTGTCTGTGATACTCGGCGTGCAAGAACCTCTACCTGCGTGTGTGTGCGTGTGTCAGAGACAGAAAGAGAGAGGGAGGGAGACACAGAAAGGGAGAGGAAGAAGAAGAGAGAGAGTGCGCGCGCGAGCAAGCGACAGAGAGCGCCGCCGTCAGCGACAGAGAGCGCCGCCGTCAGCGACAGGGAGCGCCGCCGTCAGCGACAGGGAGCGCCACCGTCAGCGACAGAGAGCGCCGCCGTCAGCGACAGAGAGCGCCGCCGTCAGCGACAGGGAGCGCCGCCGTCAGCGACAGGGAGCGCCACCGTCAGCGACAGAGAGCGCCGCCGTCAGCGATAGAGAGCGCCGCCGTCAGCGACAGAGAGCGCTGCCGTCAGCGACAGGGAGCGCCACCGTCAGCGACAGAGAGCGCCGCCGTCAGCGACAGAGAGCGCCGCCGTCAGCGACAGAGAGCGCCACCGTCAGCGACCCCTGCGCCTCGTCACCACGCCGACGCACGAGTGAATGCTGTGCTGCGACCCGCGTCGCGACAAAGAGGGCGCCGCCGACGCCACCGCCATGGCGACCAACGCCGCCACCGCCCCCGCCGACCGCTCCGACTGGATGTCGCAGCTTCCTGCGCACCTCCACAAGGTGGCGTTGAACGGGCTCGCGATGCCGGGCAGCCACGACTCTCTCACCTACACGCTGCAGCGCGGCTCCGACCTCGGGCCCGACCTCGCGCCGGCGATCCGCGACTTTGTCGCCGCGATGGGCAAGATGGGCCGCGACGTCGTCTACAACTGGTCGGTGACGCAGTCGCTCGGCGTCTCCGAGCAGCTCGCCGCCGGGGTGCGCTACTTCGACCTGCGCGTGGCGGCGCGGGCGGGGCGCGGCGACGACGAGCTGTTCGCCGTGCACGGCCTGTACGGCGGCGACGTGCGCACGCCGCTCGCCGACATCCGCCGCCTTGCCTCGACGCGCACCCGCGCGAGGTCGTCTTCCTCGACTTCAGCCACTTTCTACGAACGCTCACGGGCCGGCGCAGGCACGCGCGCCTGCTCGCGCACCTCGCACGCGACGTCGCGACGCCTTCGCCCCGCGGGCGACGCCGCCCGCCCAGCGACCGGCCCTCCATCCCCCCCCTCGCCCCCCCCGCCCCCCCCCCCCCCCCCCCCCCCCCCCCCCCCCTCCGCGATGTGGGACGCGCGGCGGCAGTCGTCGGTCTTCTACCACGCGGCGTGCGCGTGCGAGCACGCCCGACGCCGTGTGGCCGGGCGAGGCGGCGCCGTCGCCGTGGCCCGACGTCACCAAGCTCGAGAAGCTGATGACGGCGCTGAGCGACGCGTACGCGCGCGGCCGCGCCGACTCGTCCTTCTACTGCACGCAGGGCGTGCTGACGCCCGACGGCGCCGCCATCTTCGCGCACCTGACGAGCAACCTCAAGGACGCGTTTGCGGCCAAGGTCAACCCGGCGATGGCGTCGTGGCTCGCCGACAAGAGAGCGTCGCCGACGCACATCAACTTCGTGATGACGGACTTTGTCGACCTCGGCGGCGTCATCGATGCGACCCTCGCGCTCAACCACAAGTAGACGCGCGGGGGTCGAGGGGTCGAAGGTCGGCGTGACCCCGCCCCGCCGCACACCCAGACTCTAGAGCGCTAGCGTGAACGTTGCGACCTCGACGCGATCCCGGGTCTCGACACGACCTCGGGTCTCGACCTCAATGCGACCCCGGGTCTCGACCTTGGCACGACCCCGGGTCTCGACCTCGACGCGACCCCAGGTCTCGACCTCGACGCCACCCCGGGGTCTCAACCTAGGAGCGACCTCGGATCTCGGCCACAACGCGACCCCAGGGTCTCGACCTCGATGCGACCCCGGGTCTTGAACTCGACGCGACCTGGGTCTCGACCTCGACGCGACCCCGGGTCTCGACCTCGACGCGACCCCGGGTCTCGACCTCGACGCGACCCCGGGTCTCGACCTCAACGCGACCCTGGGTCTCGACCTCAACGCGACCCCGGGTCTCGATTTCAACGCGACCCCGGGTCTCGACCAATCGCAATCGTGGAAGTGGGCGTCCTGTAGCGACCTACATGCGTCTCAGCTGGATCAGTACGGGGTTCGGTCTCGGAGCGACCCCCTGCCCCCAGCATGGGTCTGCACGCAGCGTCTGCGATGGGCGCGAGGGAGTCGTTCGCATCGCTCGTAAGTTTGCCGCGAAAGAGCCGACGTCGGGTTACCCACGTGTTACCTTTAGAACTATAGCCCTTCGCTCTGGCACAAGCCTGTGGCAGAGCGAAGGGCTATAGTTCTTCTAGAGCTAGACACGAGTTACCTTCTCGCCTGTCGATACGTGGCGAGAAGGTAACAGTGTGCGCTCCCTTCTCTGACGTGTGACAGTCGTAGAGCTTGGTGAGGTCTAACGTCGGGTTTGCTGCATCTGCTAAGTAATATTCATTCCACTCCATCCTACACCACAACACACCATTCATGGATCTCCTTGCTGTTGTGCAGGGATACACCCTCATGGAATCGTTGAGATAGTATGGCCCAATCCTAGCTTAGCATCCCGGATTAGTTTAGCACATTTGCGAAAACACATTTGCGGAGTGCCAAACTAGGATCGTGCACGAGACGCAGGTGTGCATCTGCTAAGTAATATCTTAAGTAGATAATTAGGGAATTAGTCCCTATTATCTACTTCTGGTAATATCCATTCCATTCTTCTACCCACCTACATATGCACCGCACCCCACCGTTCATTGTATTTCCCTGCTCGTGTGCAGGGATACACCCTTATGGTGTTGGAGAGAGAGCCAGGTACACGCATCTGCCAAGGAACATTCATTCTACTTTACCCACACCCACCACACAGCCCCCCCCCCAACCGTTCACTGGATAGCCATGTCGTCGTGAAGGAATACGCTTTTGTGAGAAATTTGAAATAGAACTAGGTATGCATCTCTACCCAGTAATATCAGTAGTGTCATCATATAGACAATAATATATATATAATATAGATACATGGTGTTTCCCCTGCCAAAAGGTCAGCGAGGTGTAAAATTTATTTTGGTGGTTGTGCTATCCGAGGAGCGAGCAACGCGATCACTGAAGGTGGTCGCCATGCTAGGGGCGCCGGGGGGTCCGGAAAAATTTAAAAAATGGTGCGACTATTCTGAACACATTATATGAGACTCTTGAATCACTTTTTCAAGTTGTCAAAAGGAACAAATAAACTATGAATATGAAATGATACAAGTATTCACATTAAATAGTAATACTGTCGAAAACGAGGCGAATGCCTGGAGCGTGCAAAGATCTTGAAGCTTCCGTTATATTTATCTTCTGTGTATCAATGATATATGAATTTGAAGTTCATACATTTGAAAAATACATAGTTCAACCAAAAATTAAAAAAAAATATTATTAGTTAATTAATGCTCTCATTTGCGTTAATAACGCTCAACAGTATGATATGTGATTTTATTTCAACGAAAGCACTTTGCTGGTGTAGAATACAAACGAACACCCATGCGTATGTATGCATAGGTATAGTGCCCTTAATTCGCTGGCTGAGGTCAACAATGGTGCCTGTGCGCGCCTCAAGTACGTGGCCAATCATCTTCCTAACCTGTTTTATATATATGCCTTGCCAAGATTCGTGGTGTTGACAGTATCGTAAGTACGGCGGCGTTGTGGTTTACGTTTGAAGCTTTATTTCAATTTTAGTTCAATAAAGTGTAGTTTATTGATGGAACAACAGTGATTTTCGTCACACGAGGATTTTGGACAAATTTCTGTGTGGCGTGAGATTTGGCGAGGCGCCCCCTCGCTCGGTGGCTGCGGGTGCAATGCAGGGGAACACTATTATCAAGGCACTTGGAGCGCTTTCAATAAATATAATGCTAAATAAATACGAATCTATTTACTTCAAAGTCTTAATGTTTCTATACTCTCTTTCACTATTATTTGCCGACCAAATGCTCATCTGCAACAAACGCTGGCTGCCGCCATGGCTGCCGCTGCACACTGACACATAAATATATATATACATCATATATATTATATATATTTATGTGTCAGTGTGCAGCGGCAGCCATGGCGGCAGCCAGCGTTTGTTGCAGATGAGCATATGGACGCGCATTTACAGGAAATTGTCGGCAATAATAGGTGAACGAGAGTATAGAACATTAAGACTTTGTAGTAAATAGATTTCGTATTTATTTAGCATTATATTTTATTGAAACGCTCCAAATGCCTGTGACTATTATGTCTATATTATGACATGCCTGGTAATATCCATTCTACTCCCCCCCCCACCCACCCACACCTAACCACTTACCCGAACACCGTTCACTGGATACCCTTGTTGTCGTGGAGGAATACGCTTTTCTAGAAATCGCGAGATAGCGTAGAATGAACGAGAGAGAAACGCACACGCTCAAAAGCCTTCTCGCTTCTGCTATTAGGAAGATTTGCGGGCGTCGTGTCAGCGTAGATCAAACGCGCGCAGTTGTCTGCGATCGCATCCTGTAGCTATAGCTGCACACTGTGTCAGGTATCGCTATCTGTTATTGTACAGGTGCAAATACACTAGGCCTGCAGCTAGCCCGCCTGTACAGACAGCCTGCCTGCAGACACAGGGGCCCGTTGCCAGAAACAAAACCAGTCTTAACATTGTTCTTCACGTTGAATTTTCCTCATGCACTACATGTGGGAAACTTACAGAGAGAGAACGCTACATGTAATTTAATCGCGTTTCTGTCAAGGTCTACGAGACAGGGTTAATGTTAAGACTAATGCTAAAGGCTAATTTTGTTACGGAAAACGGGCCCCCCGGGTCTCGTAGAGCGCCTTAAAAGGATGAAACCGCAAACGATACGCTGGATATTTTACGCCTGCACAGTTGATTCAGACGCTAAAACCGCTAGACTTTTCTAGACTGGGTCCACGACTACACGTCGATTCACCCACGGCACGGCAATGCGCTACAGAGTCCATCTAGTTGTGAAGACGCGACTGTGTGTGACGGTACAAGTAGAACGGAAAATATATCACTACTACTATATTGATAGTCACCCCGTTGATACTGATGCTGTTTTTTTAGTTTCCGAGCAGAGTAACATTTTACGACTGCGCGTTGAAATTAACAACGCCTATACGCATTCCGCACAGCGCAGAAGCGCAGCGCAGCTATTCCTCCCCCCTCCCTCCCCGCTGTTATAAAGACGTATTATCGACCCCTCTAACCATGTCGAGGCGCCGCGTGATAATACACAGTATACGCAGGGAAACTATCAAATCGACCGCCGCACTCACTGTAAAGGATGGCGATACGAGAAAGGATTCCCCGTGCATTCGACACGCGATGTCATCTTTGTGGAATCTACTCGTGAGCGGGAATGTTTTTTCCCGGGTATTCCCGAATACCAGTGCGAGCATATCTTCCCTTTTTTATTTTACTTATAAGGCGTTTATACGCTATTGGCGGTCTGTGCTACGTTATACGCTCCCGCGGTTGTGTATTTCGCAGCACAGACTAAACTGTACGCTCTGTACTGAGTCTTCTACATCGGTGATCGGCAAATGCGCGCTATTGCATGCATGCGATTAGGGGCTGAAATTGCCGACACGCTGAATTTCCGTGTCCAGTCATCGGATACGACTAAAAGCTCTATCCATCATTTGCTAAGCAAACACCACCGCACTTGCGTAATTGGGACAATTCCTGAGTGAATGATTCGCGTCCGTGCGCGCGCGTAGCCACTAGCTACCCTTAGCTCGAGGAACTGTTACGCGGCCGCAGAGATATCGTGAATGTAACGCACACGCTGATGTTCCCGTCGCAGCCACAGCAATTGTCACAGTGGCTTTCAGTGAACACTCTCAGTGTGAAAGGTCGCTCAACGTGTCTCGCGGCAGAGAAATGGCGGAGGTACATAGATGGAGGAGCGATATGCACCTACGTTCTTCACATTGTGTATATCTATATATATATATATATGTGATGAGTACGTTTAAGAAAGACAAGTTGTTATTCCTTGTATGCGTCTCACGCTGCGCACAAGGTAGTAAATGCACAAAAACACAATTTATAACCATCCATATATATATACACATATATATATATATATATATATATATATCTGTCTGCGTCGCATCGGTTCATCGGTCCATTAGTGATCACGTGCGGAGCGCAGTGACGTCACGAATCGTCCTGACATCACCCGACCGCCTGTCACGTTCAGTGTTTGTTTAGTGCACGTTCCGTGCTCTGTGCGTTATATTAGACAGGTTATAGACTCTGTTATAATAGGTCCTGACAGAGCAACGGGCGCATCGCCGCGGCTGCTCGCAGCCTAATGCGTTTTCACTGTTACGCTGAATCTGTATCCCTCTGATCTGCTGAAATCTGTATCGCCTTTGTCTGCTGCGACGTGCGGGAGAGGCGGTCGGTCTCGAGCAGAGCTTCCTTTGTCGCAGAGTTGTATTTATGATCGGGAAGGAATAGAAAGCACGAACGCATTTTTTTCATTTTCGCTCCTGTTGTGATGGTTCTAGCAATGGCTTCCACCGTCAATACATGTGTCGGTCCCCATCGGGGGTACAGGCCATGTTAGGCGAACTAACTAATCGAGCTACCTTTCAGCAAACCTACCTACTAAGTACTACTAACGCTACCCCTAACTCTAATCCAAATCCAAATCCGCTCGTGATCAAGTACTGGCATTTCTATGCCAGCTTATATTTTATCTCACGTAATATAATATAATATATATATATACAGAACACGCAAATCTAAGCGAGCTTCCACCCGAGAGACAGACAGAGAGAGAGGAGGGGGGGGGTGAGAGAGAGACGACGAAATGCAAATTCATGAAAACGAATTAACTACCCTCGGAGCAATAACAGTAAGCAGGCAGTCGATGCGTGGTGGTGTGCCACACACACACACACACACACACGCACACGCACACGCACACGCACACGCACACGCACACG
>NW_014577575.1:194527-201171 GCF_000485595.1 Priapulus caudatus
GCAGAGAGTTCTATTCAACGTACCGAAAAGCCTGTCTAAGTGTCAATCTGCAAACTTGAACCGAAGAAAGTTATTAAAGTTTAAACATATTTATGTGTACAAGTTATCTCTTGAAAAGGAGTTTTCACACCACTACGCGGTGTGCTGGTGAACGTAAGCGCGTGACGTAGCTGACAAACCATACGTTGTGACGTCACGTGTCACGTCAGCGGGTGACGTAACGGTAAATTTTCGAGAATGGGTTGCCCTGACGCTCTCTGCCCGCCAGCACTCTTTTCGTCTTAACAACAGGCGCTCGTTTTTCATGCGATAGGCGGTTTCATGCCGAATATCATACGCCCCCTCCGTAAGAAATCTCACTCATACACGACATTAGTCCTATCTCACACCCGACGTGATACTGTCCCACACAGCGTGGACTGCCCCCCAACGCCTTTCTATTACCACACTATCCGAAGAATCCAGTAGCCCCCTGGCACCGATTCCTGCGTTTCTAATTTCCAATTGAACCTGGCGAGTAACCTCTATACCACAATCTGCGCCCGGTCACGTGTTTTCAAGGTAAAGTCGCTCACGTTACAGTATCTGTCTCAGGTGTAGGTCTTAATTGAACCTGTTAAAGACCTGGTCATCCTGTTGACCCATTGTGCTCACCGACATTCTCTGTAGAAGTGTGTTATTTTCTCTTCTGGTACCCTTCACGCCTGTATGCGCAGCCAATGTTCTCCACCAACGCGTTCCCTTGCCCTTCGCCCCTAAATGACTCCATGTTAATCCCCCATATTCGCCGCATGTTTCCTAGTATTCATGACCTCCCGCGGCACGGCGATACCGTCGTCTTTCACGTTTAAGAAGGTCTCTCTACCGTCCGCCTTACGTCCTGTCCAGTACGTAATCACGTCTTTGCCCAACCCCGCCATTCACGTCCTGGTCCAGTACTACCACGTCTTGCCCAGCCGCCTTCACGTCCTGTCAGTACCTACCACGTCTTGCCCCACCCCGCTCAGCGTCCTGTCCAGTACCATACACGTCTTGCCCAACCCCGCCTTCACGTCCTGTCCAGTACCTATCCACGTCCTTGCCCCACCCCGCTCACGTCCTGTCCCAGTACCGCTACCACTCTTGCCCCACCCCCGCCTTCGACGTCCTGCCAGTACCTACACGTCTTGCCGCCACCCGCCTTCAACTGGTCTGTCCAGTACCTATCAGTCCTTGCCCCACCCCCGCTTCACGTCTGTCCAGTAACTACCACGCTCTTGCCACTCCGCTTTCACGTCCTGTCCAGCTAGCTATCAGCGTTCTTGCCCGCACCCGTCCCAGCCCTTTCACGTCGCTGTCCAGTACCTACCACGTCTTGCCCACCCCGCGCTTCACGTCCTGTCCAGTTACCTATGCCACGTCTTGCCCCACCCCCCGCCTTCACGTCCTGTCCGTACCTACCACGTCTTGCCCCACCCCGCTTCAACGTCTGTTCCAGTATAACACGTCTTGCCCCACCCCCCCTCCCCACCCCAGCTCCGCCTCCCCCACCGACCCATACCCGCCCCCGTTTCCCGCCCACAACGCGCGGCGGTGAAGGAGAATGTTTTACGCGCGATCCCGTATCGTTTCCCTAATATAACGTCAATTAGTCTCCCAGCGCAAAGTCGCCGCTCATCTTGTGCAAAGTATCGCTTTGCGAGACGGCACTGTTGTGCGCGTCTTTCTTGACCCTTATAATTGAGTAAACTCGCCGTCGTCGTCGATTCATTGCCCTTCGTCGCGCGCTAATAGCTTCCTTTGTGCGTTCCGTTGGGCAATCCGAGAAGCACAGGGCGCGCGAAGAAACCTGATTAATCACAGCAGCCGATCGTTAGATGAATGGCAGGCATGCAACGCTTGATTGTAAAAATCACAGCGACAAATGGCTGCCGCACGTATATAGACTTGGTTCCACCCGTCGCGTGTGGTCTAAACGTAATAGAGATCAATTGGAATAAACGCGATTAACGAAGTGTAGAGTAAGACCAGCGTACCCGTCTAATGTTTCCGTGGCTCAGAACGGCGGCATGGCGTATAGTGTAAATCCAGCGAAAAAGTTGTCGGTGCCGGCTATGGCTGCCGCATACAGCCACATCCGGAAGTGCTCAGTGTAATTTTTTTGGAGAGGCTTTAGGGAGACTATATCTCTATCTCGCTCTCTGTGTGTCTGTCTCTGCTGTCGTCTCTCTCTCCTCTCTCTCCTCTCCTCTCGTCTCTCTCTCTCTCTCTCTGCTCTCTGACTCGTAGGCAAGGACATATCCTTGTATATTGTTCCATCAGCAGTCTGTATGGCAATTACGTGCAACAGTGCGCAGCGCGCACGTAACACCAGACGCCGGTTGCCGGCGAAATATACCAGCACGCCTACGCCTAGTGACCGGCCAGACGATCGTAACCGATAGGCGTCGCGTTGGCGCAGATCTTTCCTTTCTCGCGAATTCAGATATAAAATCCTGCCAACGCCGCAATTACGTTCAGATGGTGCGGCCTATATTCAGCGTGATCAGGTTGAAGGAGTGGAATCACCCGCACGGGAGGATTACCAGTGGCAATACCGTACAATCGGCTGCATATTGATCACGTGATCCATTACGCGATGAAATGTTTGTTTTGAAAACGGGCGCTCGCGACAGCCTGCTGCCGCCCGCCGCCGCACTTCGGGGATGTTCGCTCTGTTGCACTGAGGCGGCGCGCGAAGCACCCGTGCGACACTACACCCGTGGTCGACCTCTAAAGGCGGGCGTTTCACACGGACGTTTGTGCTGGCACGCGAGCCTAATTAGGCCCGTGCAGATTTGTGCTCGAGCGCACGAGCGTCACACGGACGTTTTTGGCCCGAGCCTAATTAGGCCCGAGCCAGATTTGCCGCCATCCGAAACCCGTCGAACCAGGCCCGACCAATTTTAGGCACCAGCTTTCGGCGAGCGTAGAGAGGTAAAATTACAGAATGGTTGAAAACAGTAGTAAAAGTATAACCTTTATAACAGTATAAAAATCCAAAGCAGTATAAAAGTTCCAAAACACGTATAAAAATTCGAAAAATTTGATCAGTGATCAAGTTTTCAAGATTGATAAATTAAACTCGGAACGTAAAGTAAACAGCCTAAATGCAGGGGTGGCAAAACTAACGGCCCGCGCCGCAATAGCGGGCCCTGCTACGGGGTTCTGTGCGTGCCCCGCGAACGCCTGCAGGCAATAAAAAACAAAATAATAATAATAAAATAACCGCATTTTTTTTTTTAAACAATAAGATGATTGCAATCATCTGCGCTTGTGCTTGAACGCCCGAGGCTGACTTTTTCATTGTCATACAGATTAGTGTTCTATTGTCTGCATGGTTCGCTTACTGTAAAATGCCATTCAAGCTAAATTATGGGTTCGAGAGATGGGCGCGCCTTGAGGCGAAACGCACGGTCATTCCATCTTAGACGACGCACCGCCCGACTTTTTAAAGGTGGCGGCCCTTTGGACTTTTCCATCGGCCACTGATCGCGGCCCATCCGCTTGAAAGTTGCCCACGCCCTGCTCTAACATAGTAAACAACGCCATCTCGCGACATACTGCCAATTTATCTGTGAGATATTTGTGCAATAAAATTTATTTGAATTTGAATTTGAATTTGACAGACAGTATTCACTTGCGTATACGTGTGAACGCGCCGACTCAATTAGGCCCGAGCCAAATTTGGCCCGAGCCAAATCTAGCCCATTTGGCTCGAGCCAAATCATGACCGTGTGAACGCGGCTTAATACAGCGATTGTTCCCGCGTTTTCGATTCGCGCGTTTTTTCGTCTTCTTGACGGTTTTTATCCGGTGATTCCGTTGTCCTTTGCTGCCAAAGGCGCGTGAATCGCAGATATCGATGTGAAGGCATCTGTAACACGTGCTCGCAGCAGCGATCGCGTGCCTGACGTTCAGTAAATCGCCCGGATTGCCGGAGTACACGGCACCACCCGCGCCCAGTCGGTGTCGATTGTCTATTATGTGAGTCATCGTTTTATACAGTTTCATTGAAAGCTGGAGCGCAAGAGCAATCTTGCAATGAAGCTGCACTGCCCGCTAGCTAACGCGCGTGCGCGCGCGCGCGTGCGTGTGTGCGCGCGCGTGTGCCCAACAAGGACGCGCGGACAACGGGAAATGAGATATTCGAGCATTTGCGGAGCACGCACGCACGCACGCACAAACGGACGCACGCACGCACACACGCACGTCACAGCTCGTCCCGTGCGCACAACACCCTTCCCCTGCCCCCCCCGCTACGAAATGCGACTCGCGTTTCTATGGCAACGAACGCGCTTCGAAAACGCCGTTTTAGCGTGACGGAGATTTTCCGATTTCGGAAAATTTCGTAAACGCGATCGCATTTCGTTCGCGGGCAAGGGGAGTGCACGCACACACACGCACACGCACGCACACACACACACGCACGCACGCACACACGCACGCACACGACAGACCTCCGAGCTAATGCGGCAGCACAAATATCGATGACGCGTCAGCACGTGCGTGTGACGTGCACAATACGTGTGCGACGCGAACGATTGCGCACGCGCGCGTGCTCGCGATATACAAAGAACTAAAATTTGCCGAGGTAGAGAGAAAAAAGCCGCGCGCTCGCTCGGTAGATTTTACTGTTAATTGGCTCGCCCAATTAGTGTATTGTTTACTGATCTGCATACGCCATAACAGCGGACAGATTCTCTTCGCGGACAAAAAAACAACAACAACAGCTGAAAAACCGCAGAGATCGTTGAGCGGGAAATGCGGCGTGGCAGGCGATCCGCTCGAGAACCGTGGGACGCTCCTAACGCGAGGCTGAAAGCAACCTATGTGCGGCGCGCGCGCGCATGATCTCTCGAGATCGCACAATCAATCGCAGCGCACTCTGCTGTCAATTCGAACAGAAGCTGAATGAGTCGCACTGTAAAGTCAATGTTGTCGTGCCCCCCCCCCCTCGCAAAGAGTAAAATGCCATGTGTGCATATACATATATACGTGCATGTAAACGTGTTGTTGTTTACTGCATGCACGTATAGGAACTATATGCGTGCGACACGGACCCCGTTTCCCCCACAACCCGCGGGCGGTGAAGGAGAATTTTTACGCGCATCCGTATCGTTTCTCTATATAACGTCCAATTAGCTCCCACGCAAAGTCGCCGCTCTCTTGTGCAAAGTATCGCTTTGCGAGACGCTGTTGTGCGCGTCTTCTGACCCTCTATAATTGAGTAAACTCGCGTCGTCGTCGATTCAATTGCCCTTTCGCGCGCTATAGCTTCCTTTGTGCGTTCCGTTGGGCAATCCGAGAAACACAGGCGACGCGAAGAAACCTGATAATCACACAGCGACGTTAGATGAATGGAGCATGCAACGCTTGATTGTAAAAATCCAGCGCAAATGGCTGCCGCACGTATATAGACTTGTTCCCCCCGTCGCTGTGTCTAAACGTATAGAGATCAAATTGAATAAACTCGATTAACGAAGTGTAGAGTAGACAGCGTACCCGTCTAATGGTTTCCGTGGCTCAGAACCGCGCATGCGTATAAGTGTAAATCCAGCAAAAATTGTCGTGCCGCTATTGGCTGCCGCTACGCCACATCCGGGGAAGTGCTCAGTGTATTTTTTTGGAGAGGCTTTAGGGAGACTATATCTCTATCTCGCTCTCTGTGTGTCTGTCTCTCTCTCTCTCTCTCTCTCTCTCTCTCTCTCTCTCTCTCTCTCTCTCACTCGTAGGCAAGGACATATCCTTGTATATTGTCCATCAGCAGTCTGTATGCATTACGTGGCAACAGTGCCGCAGCGCGCACGTAACCAGACGCCGGTTGCCGGGCGAAATATACTAGCACGCCTACGCCAGGTGACCGGACGCGCTGGTCGTAACCGATAGGCGTCGCGTTGCAGATCTTTCCTTTCTCGCGGAATTCAGATATAAGATCCTGCCAACGCGCATTACGTTCAGATTGTGCTGGCCTAATTCAGCGTGACAGGTTGATAGGAGTGGAATCACCCGCATGGGGAGGATTACCGTGCAATACCGTACAATCGGCGCATTTGGATCACGTGATCACATTAACGCGATGAAATGTTTGTTTTGAAAACGGCGCTCGCGACAGCGCTGCTGCCGCCGCCGCCGCACTTCGGGGATGTTCGCTTGTTCACGAGGCGCGCGCCACCGTGCGACACACCCGTGTCGACTCTAAAGGCGCGTTCACACGGACGTTTTTGGCCCGAGCCTAATTAGGCCCGCCAGATTGTTTAGCTTGCATCGCACGGGTATAGGAACTAAGTGGCGTGCGGAGCAGTGCGGTTATACCATGTAATGATAACGTATATCTATATATATATGGTGTGAGTATATATATATACATATATTATATGATATTTAATATATATATATATATTATAATATATTATGATATATTATATATATATATACGTAAATATTCTGCACAATAACGATGCTTAGTAGTGCCACGGTATGTCCGGTTGGTACATACAGATTCACGGTTACATACCTTATTAAACACGATCCACACAACCCAAAGCCCACCCACCCACACGCCCCGTACGTATGTGTATACGCGTTTGCGAACGTAGAATGTTTTTACGTGTTAATTACTTGTG
>NW_014577575.1:202557-205749 GCF_000485595.1 Priapulus caudatus
GAGCCAGATTGCTGCCCCATCAGAAAACGTCCGGACAGGCCCTGAGCCAAATCTTTAGGCACCAGCTTTCGCGCTAGCGGTTTTCAGAGACGGGTAGAATTACTTAGAATCGGCTTGAACAGTATAAAAAGTATAACTTTTATAACGTATAAAAATATCCAAAACAGTTTATCAAAAAAAAAAAAAAAAAAAATTCCACAAACAGATAATAAAAGTTCCAAAAACAGTTAAAAATTCGAAAATCTTTGATCAGGCATGCACGTTTCAAGATGATAATTCCTATCTTCGTGCCACGGTATGTCCGGTTGGTACACACAGATTCACGGTTACATACCTTATTAAACACGATCCACACAACCCAAAGCCCACCCACCCACTCGCCCCGTACGTATGTGTATACGCGTTTGCGAACGTAGAATGTTTTTACGTGTTAATTACTTGTGCCAACGAACGGAATCTTATTATTATCCGATGCTGCATGTTATCATTATTATGACTGCTGTTAGGTAGGGCCAGTATCCGCGACGTACGATTCAGTAACCACTATACGTATGACCTCAAGAGTAAATAATAACAAAACAAAAACTTTGTTTTTATTTATTCCCGATGACATAATGCCCGCAAGTATGACTAGTAACCGCAAATTATGATTTACTAACCCATAATATAAGTAGCCAGAACGTGTGACCCAGTAACAACCAAGTTTGATTTCGTAACAGCCACGGTTGACTTGTTAGTCGCAATGTATAACTTAGTAACTACTCGTATGTGGGAGCACTGGCGTACACTATATACACATTGTTGTTATATATTATTATGTGCTTTCAACACATTTACATACGACTGTTAGGAGTAGCGCAACGGTAAATTTTATTTTTGTGATCCGTCTACCAGATGTGATTCTATTTGATAGCGGCTTCGTCTTAAATGTCTGGCTGTGATTAGGCGTACTAGAATCTGTTGTTGAAATATGGAGAACGTTTATTATTGTTAATCGCGGCTATACATATTATATAAATATAAATATCCGTATTACGAGTATGTATCATATAGTTTGATAGACAGACGTGCACAATATTGCATTACAAGTTTCCGTTGATAGAAGGTAACGAGCATTTACTGTTGTATATCGTGTTGTACGAGATTAAACGATAAAAATGTACGAGAAGGATTTGTTCACGCTTGTTATTGCTCGCTCGTAGTGTAGATACTGTAAATAGAAAGCATTTGTGCCGATGTATAATAAAGCACACACCGTGTATAAATAGTATACTAACCACATGAAGTCGTGAATCAATGGGGAGAAGGATATAAATGTGTGTTCGTGTGAGATATGAACTACAACAGCAAACGCGAGAGAAATGAAAATGTGTTTGTATACCGCCTAGAGTGGGCTTCACAGCGTGGGTAATCGAACGTGCGGGGGCTAGCGTTGGTTAGTCACACTTCGTTTTATTTAATAACAGCAGCGATACACGTGCATATCTAGCTATGAATGTGTCGCACTGACAATAGCGCCCAAGCAGATTTATTTACGAAATAGCAGCTTCGATGGTTACTAGCGCCCTAGGAAGGAGTGCTTGAGTAGGCGTACTAGGCAAGTCTGCACAAAATGCCCAAGACGCTGCCAGAGCTAACGTAGATAAAATAGAGCAGTGCAGAGAACAGAGACTCTATGAATAACTAGAGGTACTTGCCTAGATGACGAAGGAAGGGTTGACTAAAGTCGAGTAAATATTTATTTAGCAGGAATTCACGCAAGCAATAAAATGAAAACTAGTTAAAAACTAATATAAAAATAGAACGTGCAAATTGACATAACGAATTGCAATTTCGCGATGTTAATAGGGCAAGTACAGAATCGCAGCACGGTGTACGCGATATCACATTTTTCATGGGAAAAAAAGAAAATATTAGGGTCCTGAATCTAACCAATGCGTCTACACTATACCTACTTGATGACTATACCAACCCGACACACGAAATTAACTCGCCAGCAATTCTCAGTGCAAACATCATCAACTACGTCTCGCACCTACTTTTTTTTTTTAGCTCATCTGACGTAGTCAGATGCAGCTTGTAGAATCGCATGATCGTGCGTGCGTGCGTGCGTGCGTCCGTCAACAGTTGGGCACAAATCTTAACCGCTCGACGTACGGTGACGATATTCGGGACGTCGGGGGGGGGAGGGGGGTCAAGGGTCAAAGGTCAAGATGTGTAAACGGAGGGGAAATATTTCCCCCTTAACTTAAGGTATAGGAGGAAATACGGAATTGCGGCAGAAATCTTAACGGCTCGACCTATGCTCTTAATATTCGTTGTATAGTGTGATGGGCAGGAAACCCATCACCAGTGCGAAATTGGAGGTCACAGGTCAAAGTGCAGTAGGGGAAAGGACAGATATCAGACATTTTCTGAGGACATGGCGTAATGGACAGAGTGAAAAACTGCTCAGCGCTGACCTACCATTTTTATCACTTTATTGAAAGTACCATGAAATGTGCTTTCCACTGACGTGCGAAGAGTAAGTGTATGATAACCTTTTGACCCTCAATAGAAGGGTTAAACATGGATTCCTGAACTGCCTCAATGACGTGACAGTGTTGTCATATTCATGGCACATCCATAATATAGAAACCCAATAAGACTGGATAGCCGAACGGGTACAGCACAGGCGTCACGGCTCAAAGGTCTTTGGATCGAATCCCATCTGATTTTTTATTATTTACCTGTTTTCTTTATTTTTCTATCTTTATCCATTTAACTAATTTTTTCCAATTAACGCAAATATTTACATGATTTATTTACAACAATTTAATAACAACAAATAATTTGTACAACAATTAATTTTTTTTAATAGGGTTAGGGTTAGGGTCACAATGCACCATAAAACAGGAGTTTCAGGCACGCGATTTGTATCAACCAATGGGATTTGGGAGGTATGCAGAATGCAGAAGGTTGCTGAAATGATGTGTACACAACTGCGTATCTGCATATCTGTGCCTAACAAAGGTGTCACTACGCACGACTTAAATGTTACGTTTATAACCGTAGCAACAGACGCTCTGCGGCTCTTGTTTCAACTTGCCTTTCTCATCCCGTCACCATTGATTATTACGACTCAATGACGCCACCGCACACACGCACGCACGCACGCACGCACGCACGCACGCACCACACGCGCGCGCGCAC
>NW_014577575.1:207491-216781 GCF_000485595.1 Priapulus caudatus
AGAGAGAGAGAGAGAGAGAGAGAGAGAGAGAGAGAGAGAGAGAGAGAGAGATGGAGAGATGGGGAAGGGAGGGGGGGATAATGGGGAGAAAGAGGAACACGCCCACGCACACACACAGAGAGAAAGAAAGATCGATCGATAGATAGATAGATAGATAGATAGATAGATAGATAGATAGATAGATAGATAGATACAGATAGATAGAGAGAGGGGGAAAGAGGGGTGAGAGAGAAAGAGGGAGAGGGAGAGGGAGAGAGAGAGAGAGATGGGGGAGGGGAAGAGGGAGAGAGAGAGAGACGGGGGGGGTGATGGAGAAAGATCGAGGGAGAGATAAGTAACAGAACTCCTATAAGCTGATCCTTACGAATTAATTGCGCACTCACGTCATTGATCAACAGCCTTTCATCCTGCCCTGATAAATAATATATGAATCAGCGTTCACCCGCCTAGCTACTAGAGCGGGAACCGTCTGTTTGCGCCTCGAATAACAAGCCCACCTCTCGTTCTCTCCCTCCCCTCTCTCGCTCGCTTTATCTCTCGCATTTACTCACTCACTCTCATCGCTATCGCTATCGCTCTCGTTCTCTCTATCGTTTTCTCTCTCTCCCTCTCTGTCTTTCTCATTCTTTTTTTTTTACTGGTGCCGTGAGCACACACAGCCGGAGTCCTTTAATCGCCGCTTTAAAAAAACCGACAATCGATCTGTGCACGTATAAACTACGTACACACGGCGCGGGGAGCGACATCTAACGGCACGTGTCGTAATCAATTATAAATAGGCACCCGCTAGGCGCCCGCGTGCCGGCTTTCTCGTCGTAAAATCGAAGTCTAAAGTGATGTTTACGCCAGTTCTGAGTAAAATGGTACGATCCCTCTCGCTCTCGCTCTCGCTCTCGCTCTCGCTCTCGCTCTCGCTCTCGCTCTCTCTTGCACGCGCATACGTGCGTGCGTGCGTGTATCTATGCACATAGCCAACGTGAAGCCAGCGAACTGGCGGGAATCTCATTCCCATAATGGCACACGATCACATGATGGACAGCACGACTGAAACGATTAGGCATCGAATACATTGCTCCCGTGTGTGTAATACACGCCTATTATTATATGCACCACCGACAGACGGGAAACGCTCCCCGCTCCCGCCGCCCCCGGTAACAGGCCCTATAGCCTCGCCCGCGTCCCGCGCTCGGCGTACAGCCGGCGCCTCCCCATACCTCCCCGCCAGCTCCGTAACAGCCCCCGCCGCGCCCTCTACCTCCCCTTCCGCCGCTCCGTAAGCAGGCCGCGCGCTCCCCTCCCCGCTCCGTAACAGCCCCGGCCTCCCCCCCACCTCACCCGGCGAGCTCCGTAACAGCCCCAAACCTCGCTCTCCCCTGGTCCCCCTCCCCGCTCGCGACAGCACCAGCTCCCCACCTCCCCGCGCGAGCTCCGTAACAGGCCCCACCTCCCCTCCCCCGCTCCGTAACAGCCCCTCCCCGCCACCTCCCTGGCAACTCCCGTAAGCAGCCGCCCACCTCGCCTGGCAAGCTCCGCGTAACAGCGCCCCCACTCCCTCCGCCGCTCCGTAACAGCACCCCACACTCCCCTTTCGCTCCGTAACAGCCCCTTCGCAGCTTCCGTAACCAGCCCCAACCTCGCCCTTTCCGCTGCCGAAACAGGCCAGGCCATCCAGCATCGCGTAACAGCGCCCCACCTCCGCCCTCCCTGCTCCGTAATCAGCCCACCTCCCCTTCGCTGCCGTAACAGCCCCTCCCGCGCTCGCGTAACAGCCCCCACTCCCCTTTTTCCGGGCTCCGTAACAGCCCGCCCAGCTCCGTAAACAGCCGGCCCCACTCCCGCTTCCGCTCGCGTACAGCCCCTCCCAGCTCGTAACAGCCCCCACCTCCCGCGCGCGAGCTTCGTAAGCAGCCACCCTCCCCGCTCTCGCAAACAGCCCCCACCAACCGAACCGCGCGAGCTTTATTGACCGTAAGCAGCCCCCTCTCGGCCCCACCACCGACGCCGCGCGAGGCTCGCGTAAACAGGGCGTGCGCAGCAACAGCACGGCGACGTAGCACACACGGCGGCCGACATTACACGGTTCAATATCGAGCGAAACGAATTAGCGACTAATTAGCGGATGCGGGCGCGGATGCGGGGCAGACAGGGCAGGGCGAATGATGCTAAGCGCGGACAGTGCGCGGAGGGCAATCCGAAGTACACAGCTAATTACAGATGCATGCTGGCCTGCCGCCGTACAACATACCTTTGATTTACTGACTGATTTTACTGATTACTGTCATTTGTCGATCATGATTTACTGTCCTAATCGTGTCTTATAACTTTTAAAGGCGCTACAATTTTAACGGAATATTTTTGATTGAGGCTTGCACATTACTTGATGGTACACAATTTATTTTATTACAAGCAGAGGATTTCTTTCTAAAAATTCAAGGACAATTTTTCAATGATAATTCAAGACTTTTTCAAGGCAACGATAAAATCAACATTTACTAAAAATTCAGTACTTTTCAATGAACTCCCTCAAATTCAAGGACTTTTCGAAGGACTTGCGAACATGGCTCCGTATACAGCGCGCCCTGAACCCACCTTCCCCGGCGAGCTGCCGGAACGAGCCCTCCCGCCCTCGTAGCGCGTCCGCCTCCCCACTCCGTAACAGCCCCCCCTATTACCTCCTCGCCCGCTCCGTTCAAGCAGGGCACGGCGCTCTTCCCCACCTCCCCGGCGAGCTCCGTATACAGCCCGCGCCTCTACTCCACTGGCCCGCCCCCCGGTAACTAGCCCGCCCCGCCTCCCCGCTCCGTAACAGGCACCCCCCTCCGGCCCCACCTCCCCGGCGAGCTCCGTAACAGCCCCCTCTACCTCCACTCCACCGCCCCCCCGTAAACAGACCCGCCCCCGCTCCTACCTCCCCTGCCCCGCTCCGTAACAGCCGCCCTCCCCCACCTCCAACCGGCGAGCTCTAATCAGCGCAGGCCCTCGATCACACCTCGCTCCGCCGCTCCGTAACAGCGGCCCCCGGCTCTATGCTCCGCCTCACCGCGCCGTAACAGCCGCCTCCCCGCCACACCGTCCCCGCGAGCTGCTGTAAGGCAGCCGCCGCTCCCCCCACCTCCGACCGCGAGGCTTCCCGTAACAGCCGCGCCATCTCCACCAGCCTCCGAGATACGCTCCCGGCGAGCCTCCGTAACAGCCCCCCTCTACCTCCCGCTACGCCCGCTCCGTACAGCCCCCCTCTATCTCCGGCAGCTTCCCCGCTGCCGTAACAAGCCGCCCTTCACCCCACCTCCCCGCGAGCATTCCGTAACAGCCTCGCGCCCTCTACTCCTGCCCCACCCGTTACAGCCGCGCCTCCCCGCACCCCGCCCGGCGACTCCCGTAAAGCCAGCGCCTCCTCCCTCTACTCCCCTCCCCACTACCGTAACAGGGCCGCCCTCCCCACCGTCCCGCGCGAGCGTCCGTAAGCCCCCCTCTACCTCCCCTCCCGCCGTCGCATATGTTCATACAGAGGACTGAAAAATAATTTCCAAGGACTTTCAAGAAGCATTTATGCCGAAATTCAAAGGACAATTTTATCGACATTTTATCGAATTCATACACAGAACAATATCATACTGGATACACATAATAAAACGCCTTCTAAACACTGTTCACTTGCTACAAGCATACGCTTGATTTGCTGACTGATTTTTACTGACTTTACTGTCATTTGTGATCATCCATAACTGTCTATCGTGTCTAATAGCTTTTAAAGCTCATTTGAACAAAATTTATTGAGGCTGTGCACATTATGTGTAACACATTTATTTTATTAAGCAAGGCCTAAAGATTCTTTCTAAAAATTCAAAGGACATTTCATTGAAATTAAAGGACTTTTCATGAAATAATTAAAGATTTTCAGCAGCAAATCAAACATTTCCTAAATTTCAAAGTACTTTTCATGACTCGCGCCTAGCAAATTCAGGGACTTTTCAAGGATCGTGGCGAACCCAATGGCTCCGTACAGGCGCGCCTCCCCCCACCTGCCGACCGGCGAGCTCGTAACAGCCCTGCCCCCGCTCGTACCTCCCCTCCCCACTTCCGTAACAGCCCCCCCTCTAGCCTCCGCACTACCCGGCGCTCCGTAACAGCACCCCTCCCCGCCACCCCCCGGCGAGCTCGCGTAAAGCCGCCTCCCCCTCCTAACTCCGCCTCTCCCACTACCGTAACAGCGCCCCTCTACCCCGCCCCTCCCCAGCTCCGTAACAGCGCGCCCTACCCCCGCACCTCCCTCCCCGCTCGCGTACAGCCGCGCTCGCCACACCTCCGACCGGCGGCTCCGTAACGAGCCTCCCCCTCTACCTCCGGCCTGCCCGCTCCGTAACAGACGCGCTCCCCCACCTCCCCCCTCGCTCCGTAACAGCCGCCGCCTCTACTCCCCCCTCCCCGATCCGTACAGCCGGCCCTCCCGGGCCGACCTCCGCCATCACTCGCTCCGTACACAGCCCGCCGCGCTCTACCCCCCTGCCCCCGATCCGTATACACGGCCGCCCTCCCCACCCTTCCCCCCCTCGCTCCGTAACAGCGCAGCCACTCTACCTCCCCTCCCCGCCTCCGTAACAGCCCCCCCCCTCTATTCCGCTCCGTAACGAGCCCCCCCTCTAACCGTCCGCTCCCCCGATCCGTAACAGCCGCCCTCCCGCGCACCTCCTCGCGCGAGCTCCGTAAGAGCCCCCCTCCGCCCCACCTCCCCGCGAGCTCACGTAAACCCAGCGGCCCCCACCCCGCTCCCCGCTCCGTAACAACCCCCTCCGCCGCTCAGTAACAGCCCCACCCCGCCAGCGCGAGCTGCCGTAAAAGCGCGCGCACCAACGGCCGATCACACGTACACACACGGCGCGCGACATTACACGGGTCCAATATCGACGACGATTAGCGACTAAATTAGGATATGGCGGGGGCCGGAATGCGGGGCAAGACGAGGCAAGGGGCGAATGATGCTAGCGCGGACAGTGCGCGGCAATCAGACAAGTACACACAATTAACAATGCTGCGGCCGCCGCGCCGCCGGCCGCCCGAGTGCTAAATGTACAGGGGCGGCGGCGGCGCACGCGAGTAACAGACGACAGAAGCGTCCCTTAGAACAGCGCCGAGTTGTAACAGAGGGCGATACACCACACACACGCACAGCATGCAACGCACGACACACGGCGATCCACAGCACGCACGCAACGCGCCACAGCGCCGCACGCAGTGCAAAGACACACAACACGCACACACGCGACGGCACGCACGCACGCAGCGACAAATTATGCTATATAATATAATCTATAGTAATAATTTGAGTAGTGTCGTTCTGTTTTGTTCCTGGCATAACTTCTAGGCGCGTGCAAGGGGCGAATGCCGGCTGAAATTATTCGTGCTTCATTCCTACCACCACAGGTTCGATTCTAAGACTTCCTAAGACGGGCCAAAGAAAAATAATCGTATTAAGCGTTCCGTAATATTATATTAGCCATTAATTTGAAGAATAAAAACAATGGATGCCGATTAGAAGGGTGTAGCAAAAGTGTTTTATATAGAAAGAAAATACCGGACAAAAAGATTTTCACGTTAAGTAACAGGATCCTTTGTGATGACATCGGGCGCGGGATTTAGAGAAATCATCAGTAAGTCTCATCAGCGTAACGAGCGAATATGGGCCGCCGGAGGCGCGTCATTTCGCGAGTATAATAATTTGAGTAGTGTGTTACCTGTTTGTTCCTGTATAAGCTTCTTAGGCCTGCACTGGAATCCGGCTGAAATTTTTTCGTCGCTTTCATTCGCACGCATCATGGCTTCGATCCTAACACTGCTTTGCTTTTTGTTATCTATTGGGTTAAAATGTTTAAAAAAAAACAATATTTAGAAATCGAATGGATAAATGCTCCCTGGAAAACATGCACGATTCAGTTCACTTCGCTAGTGCGCTGGCTGTAAGACTTTACAAACACGGCAACCACAGGCTAAGGATGCAGTAGTCTGTCACGTAACCCTGCAGATGGATTCGTCCAGGCACACAGCGCTGGGCTGTGGAATCAGTCCCTCCCCCACCTGGCAGCGCTCGCACGTCAGCGCATATCTATATATCAATGGCAATCTATCTATCTATCTATCTATATATATATAATATATATATATATATATATATATACCATTCATCAAATGTGAAGGCGCTGTGACGCCTTGACCGTTGGTGAAAAGCACCAGATCAATGAGGTTCGCACCGCCCGCCTAAGGTCCACGCTGCTGGACGGACGGGGCGATGGTGTGGAACGTGGGAACCAAGTTTGAAGTTTCTACCTCTAACGGTTGGCAAAAATATGCGAGCATCCGACAGACCAGGACACACGCACGACGCACAACGGCAACACGCACACGGCACACGGCACGACGCACACGCACGACTGACACCCCCACACACACACACACACAGCCCACACACACACGGTACACAGACCACACACCGCACGTTTTACACAAAAACGGCGTCGAAAACAATTACGTTCCGCTGCACTACGTGCGGAGGATATAAACCATTACTGGCGCAGTGTTTACCCTCACCATTTTTCCAAGAATCATTACTACAGTCAAACCCCGTTAGTAGAAAACTGACGGGCCAAAGAAAAAAAATTGTACTAAGCGGGTTTCGTATTAACCACTTCAACATATATTAGCCCCGAATTAACACAGAAAAATTATGGATTACAAGGTGTGTACAAGGTATTTTATATAGGTTTATATGTATAACTAGAAAGGGCAGTTGTCGCCAACTACATCTATCCCCCGTGTTCTCCCCAAGATGTGTAAGTATACGAAGTTTGGTCGCGCTAGGTCAATTAGGGGCCGAGTTATAGAGCAGAAGGAAAATATGATGAAGGTTAAGGTCAAGGTCAAGGTCAATGTCAAATAAAGGTTGCAGTGACCTGCTTTTGGTACGCGACACACCTTCTCCACAAGATGTGTAAGTATACCAAGTTTGGTCGCGCTAGGTCAATTAGGGGCCGAGTTATAGAGCGGAAGGAAAATATAATCAAGGTCAAGGTCAAGGTCAAATAAAATCCGCAGTGACCTGGTTTTGGTACGCTGCTCACCTTCTCCCCAAGATGTGTAAGTATACCAAGTTTGGTAGCGCTAGGTCAATTAGTGGTCGAGTTATAGAGTGGAAGGGAAATTCTCTGCGGCGGACCGAGCGGCGGCGGCGGCGGCTGGGGAGACATGAAACCATAGTATCCCCGCCGACTTCGCCGCGGGGGATACAATTAAGAACTTTAGTAGCGTTAAATTGTTCACAAATAGATACAATTACTGCAAAGCCTAAACTCCTCATTCAATTACTACTATTCATTACTACAGTCGCACCCCGTTAGTATACGAAACTGACGAGCCAAAGAAAAATAATCGTATTAAGCGGGTTCCGTATATTATATTAGCCTTAATTTAAAGAGAAAAACAATAGATTAGAAGGTGTGTACAAAGTGTTTTATATAAAAATGAAAATACCGGGACAGAAAATTTTATGTTAGTAACAGGATCCTTGTATTATTGTCTTCGTATCAAGTCAATATTTTACTAAAAGATTACTATGAATCGGGCCGGGATTTAGAGGAGGCGGGATGGGGGAGACGGCCATTTCGCGAATTTATAGAATATAAAGAAATATTGACAGTTTACATTTTAAATATCTCTATAGATGACACGGTATGAGTCTTATTTATATCTTACTATAATTTGGCGAATGTTGTATGTATGTTAATGAAAGGCTCCGTCAGTTTGGATCCAAATAGCGCCAAATTTACAGAAGAGATCGATGAATACACGGGACAGGTTCTAAACTATACTCGGTTGAAAACCGTAAAAACGGCTTAAAAAAGACAAAAACAAAACAAAAAACGTAAACATTTGCCCCAAAATAGGGGGCGCTGTTTTGTTTTCGTTCTGTTTCAACAGGTTTAAATTTCGTGTTGTTCTCTGTATCTGTGTTCTAACTTCTGTGTCTGTGTGTCTGAGATTTGTGTAAGCCCCATAATGTAAGTAGAAATAACCATGTAATAATGAAGTTAAATATTCAGCAGCTATTTGGCCATAGTTTCCCATATGAGATGTACAAGTTGAGCGCAGCAACGCACACGTACACACACGGCGCGCGACATTACACGGGTCAATATCGACGACGATTAGCGACTAATTACGGATGCGGGGCCGGATGCGGGGCAGACAGGCAGGCGAATGATGCTAGCGCGGGACAGTGCGCGGGGCAATCACCACGTACACAGCTAATTACAATGCTGCCGCCGCCGCCGCCGCCGCCGAGTGCTAATCTACGGGGCGGCGGCGGCGGCACGCGAGTAACAGACGACAACGTCTTAGAACAGCGCAGAGTTGTAACGAGGGGCGGAATACACGCACACACACGCACGCATGCACGCACACACACGCACGCACGCACGCACGCGCACGCGCGCAAGCAGTGCAAACACACAACACGCACACACGCACGCACGCACGCACGCACACAATTATCTATATAATATAATCTATATAATAATTTGAGTAGTGTCGTTCTGTTTGTTCCTGCATAACTTCTAGGCGCGTGCACGAATCCGGCTGAAATTATTCGTGCTTCATTCCTACGCATCAGGTTCGATTCTAAGACTTCTAAGACGGGCCAAAGAAAAATAATCGTATTAAGCGGGTTCCGTATATTATATTAGCCTTAATTTGAAGATAAAAACAATGGATTCCGATTAGAAGGTGTGTACAAAGTGTTTTATATAGAAATGAAAATACCGGGACAAAATTTTTTATGTTAGTAACAAAATTACTATGAATCGGGCCGGGATTTAGAGAAATCATCGTAGTCTCATCAGCGTAACGAGCGAATATGGCCGCCGGAGGCGGCCATTTCGCGAGTAGATAATAATTTGAGTAGTGTCGTTCTGTTTGTTCCTGTATAACTTCTAGGCGCGTGCACGAATCCGGCTGAAATTTTTCGTGCTTCATTCCCACGCATCAGGTTCGATCCTAACACTTTGCTTTTTGTTATCTATTGGGTTAAATGTTTAAAAAAAACATATTTAGAAAATCGAATGGAAAATCTCCCTGGAAAACATGCACGATTCAGTTCACTTCCGCTAGGTGCGCTGGCTGTAGACTTACAAACACGCAACCACAGGCTAAGGGATGCAGTAGTCTGTCACGTAACCTTGCAGTGGATTCGCCAGGGCACACGCGCTGGCTGTGGAATCAAGTTCTCCCCACCAGCACGCTCG
>NW_014577575.1:219684-220371 GCF_000485595.1 Priapulus caudatus
CACACACACACACACACACACACACACACACACACACACACACACACACACACACACACACACACACACACACACACACACACACACACACACACACACACACACCCAAGAAAGGAGGAAGGAGACAGAGGCAGAGGGTAGTAGCTAGGAGCCTGCCTGGAGACGCCCGCCTGTCGTACGCAGGGCTTCTAGTCGATACTGCTCGCTGGCGTGCTCACGGCGCTTCTTAAAGAAAGGTCACGGCGGCGCGCGGCTATTGATTTACACAGGCGCGTAGATTCGCAACGCTCCCTCGCTAGCCGGCGCGTAGTTTTTAATAAAACTCGTTCTAATTTAGCCGCTTAACGAGAGCGAGAGGGGGCGTGAGAGAGGGACAAGGAAACAGACAGGAGGAGAGGGAGAGAGAGAGAGAATGAGAGAGGGGGAGCGCGAGAGAAGGCGAGAGAGACAGAGCAGAGAGAGAAAGAGAGCGGGGGAGAGCGAGCGAGCGGTGGATAGAAAGAGAGCGAGACAGAAAGACATAGGAGTGAAGCGAGATGAAGAAGCGCGCGACAGAGCGAAAAAGAGAGAGCGAACGAAAGAACGATAGAGAGAGAGAGAGCGAGAGAGAGAGAGAGAGAGAGAGAGAAGAGAGAGAGAGAGAGAGCGCGAGAGAGGAAGGGGAGCGAGAGGAGGCGAGACGCGAGT
>NW_014577576.1:0-2861 GCF_000485595.1 Priapulus caudatus
CCCATATACGAAGTGGAAATTTCTACCATTAAGCTGTGAGTCTCGGCTTGCTTCATGGTTTTTTTTTCATCTATGGATATAGCCCTTTCAAAAAAACATAGTGAGGATTTGCCACCCCAGGTGGTACCAATATCTGGTCTGGCTCATGGACTATATAACCTAATCTTGGCTTTGCCATTTCTAAAACTTGGTCCCTGGCTTTTAAAACTATGGTACTCTTCATATTAGAATATGCTTCATCAGGCTGGTGCCTCTATACACTTCAGAACCGTTCTAAATTACATGCCATCCAGTACAAAGCTGCGAGGTGGGGTTTCAAAGATTATCATGATGGTTCTTGAGTTTATTTTGTTTTGAGAAGTTTCACGGCGAGTTTCTTATCGGGAGAAAACCATTTCGCCATCTATAAACAATCAATTTGCGCGCATAGAGCCTGGTCCTTTAACTCAAGCTGATTGACCTCCTCTCTGTGTCTGATTTCTCCATGCTAAACTTGTAACCTTTCATTTAAAGTATCAAATTATTTAATTATTTATATTCAAATTTATCATGGTCGTGTGAAGATTTGCACTTGGTTATCTGAGCGTGATCATAATTGCTTTCGACATGTGCCATCTTCAAAGGATCCTTTTAAGTTTAGCTTAATTTCTTTATTTCTGTCATGCTATATTGGAATTCTCTTCCTTCCTCTTTGGTTTAATAATTGCAAATTTGAAATTTTTTCTACTGCAATTTTCAGTTTTGACAGTGTTGATCTGTATTTATATTTGATAAATTTTGTCTCGTTGTCTTCGATAGAATATTATAGTCCATTGAACGATGATGACTAATCTTTGAGGTTATGAAAAAAAAGTAGTGTGGAAATTCAGTGATTTATACTGATTATACTGAGACTTTGTTAAAACCTGAGAAAAATATATACATGATATAATAAAACATATAATATAATAATATATATAACAAAAAAAGACTGAAGTGTCCAGCTAACTGTAATGATAGTACCGCCACCTACCGATTAAAACATTTTCGCCAATCAATCTCTTATATGATCAAATCGTGGACGTGATATAATTACTGTTATTTTGCTGTAGTGGAATTAGTTTTTTAATACTAAAACCGAAGAAATATACTGTATACACTGTACGGAGTAGACGCCTATGACTAAAGCAGCAAAGAAATTCTGCCACAAAGCTGTGTATAATATATGTGTGTAAAAGTGCGTGTGTGTATGAAGCTCTGTGTATATCTGTGTGCGAGTATGTGATCTAGATTGGAAAATTTTTTTGTGTTGCTATTTGTTTTTTAATTAGTAACTTAATTGCTTGCATTTGCTTGCATAGAATTGTAGAAGTTTTTGGATGCATAGAAGTCATTAGGAAATATATAGGACAATAAGCTAATTTCACATCTCAAAAAGTGGTGCATTGAGGGTAGAAATTTTCTGGCTACAAAACAGACTACTAGTATGTAAGGTCAAAATTGTGACTATGTGGTTCACAGTGCTTGCTTTAGCACTTTTCAATTTTGTACAAACCATTTTCATACCCGACAGTGCCATATATCTTGTATCCGCCTAGAATGTTTAAGTTATAAATAAAAGTCCATAGCATTTCCTGATGAGAAATTGATGTTATGTCAGTGTATATTTCTATTGATGTTACTAGACTACTAGTTGAGTATTAAATTGAAATTTCATTTCAGATGTCATTGGGAGAAGGACTTGCATATAACTACTATGCCGGCTACCTAAATCTGGTATTGCCTAGTGTGGCAGATAGGATCAGCAGCAGTGAATATGACAAAAGCACAACAAATAAGAAGTTGTTTATTCTAATCCCTGCTAATGGTGAGATGCCAGGGAAGCAGCAGGACGTCGACAAGAGCATACGACAGGTTGGAACGTTAGCTCCATTGATGATAGACAGAGCTGGATTCAAAAGAAAGTACCATAACAACGTCTATGGATCAGTTCATAATGAAAAGGTAAGCACAAATGTCAAGTGGAAAGAGTTTGTTCATAGAAGCGAGGCTTCAATTCAAATCCCACATTTAGGAGTTACCGATTTAGAACTAGCTTGACGACTGAGGGCCATCTAAAGGGAAATCTTTCTACATCTGGTTAATATAAACTTCAGTAATCATGTATCAGTGTAATTAGATGCAACTACAGGAATGTGTTATTAATATGATTACTACATGGATATTAATTACTGGAGTATAAATAAAGTATGCAAAGTGGCACTAATGTATTATATATGGTAGCTATATCGAATTGTATTTACGGTTGTTTTGATAATATTTTAGGAGGTAACATTCGTCGCTGACATGCCAGCAGATCTGCTCACGCTCCGAGACATGACAGAAGATTTCGAGCTGACTGGCTTCACAGAGCAGGATAAGCTGCGGGAGGTGCAGAAGTATGCTGCGTCCTTGACGAAAATTCTAGAGAGGCAATCCCATCTGGCTGGGACGTACGAAATTGTTGTCTACAATGGTAACTCTGTGTTGAAATTTTCTGTGTGAAAGCATTACACCACCACGACATAAATGTTAATTTTGCCGAAATTGGTCATAATACAGCTACAGCAGATCACTAGGGAAGTGCAATGATATGATTGTTTTTTTTTGCAGTAGGGGGACAGGGGGGAGCATTAATTTTACATGGCATTTTACATTAATTTTAAATGTAATTTTGAGACTGGGATTCATAGAAAGACCAAGACCTGAGAGGTTTTATTATGTGGTGCTTCCTGAATGCAATTTGGTATTAGTTTGAGGGAATTATTTCAAATTTCAGAAAAGAATGGCTTTAAATAGTATAGATTTCTAAGCATTTGCTATGAAGAAAAAATGTATATCAG
>NW_014577576.1:6276-9728 GCF_000485595.1 Priapulus caudatus
GGTGGCAGCACGGTCGCGGGTGTCATGGCGCCGTTCAAATTTCGTAGCGTTGATGTGTAAATAATTAATTAAGTATCTGGTGACAAATACATGTAGGTATAGACGATTTGTTATACAGTAAGTACAGTTGTATGCAGTAAAATCCTAGAGGCTACTGTCCCTTTAATTATGCATTGTATTGAATTATATTTGATAAAATACGTTCACAGCACATCGTCACCATATCTCTTAACGGATATTGAATATTTAAGTCAATACTATTACTACCCATTTTCCAATTGCCAATTTCATGGCGATCAAGTTATGTAGCTACGCAGCAACTAAATGCTATTTTATTACTAAATTTATCACTATTTTATTTTGCCGGTAGGTGGCGTAAGTAATCTAAGAAACTGCCGTTTCTGATGCAAAACCACTGATCTCTATAATATAATATAGGCTCTGGGCAAAACCATTGATATCCTCCTATACATACATGTACGTAAGTTTGTATAGGACATCTATGTCAGAAACGCGCGCTCAAAGTGTTATTGTAATAATAATGCGACACATATTAGGATTGCATTTATATAGTGCTGTTCCTATATTTGGAATTTATTAACTTTGCCATTTTGATTCTAAATTCTTGATTCTAATTACACACTGATAGTGATATGAAAGAACTCGGAAATTTGCCTCTCGTAAAAACGCAGTTTTAAATAGAACCATAGTGAAAAATATCAAAATTGTAAATGAGCTACGTGTAAGCGTACAATGACCGCGGTGTCTGATTACCATATCGAGTTTGGAGTGTGGATCGTGGCAAAACGTACTAGGTCACAACAGATAGCAATGACTGCAATACAGAAAGCGATCTGTCTTTTTAATTATCACCTGGCAGTCGGTAAAATTGACAGATGTGTGGCGATGTACCGGTCTGGAGACAGCGATACATTTTTCAAGTTCTTTTAACGGAGTTTATGCACGCTCTACCTAAGCAGCTGCTCGCCTGCAAGTGGTATAGTGTTCCCTGTATGTAAGCATATAGCGTGATGGCCACTGATCGTACCCGAAAATATTTGCTGATTATGTTGTTGGGTTTACGTAGAAATATAAGCTATGTGTACCATTACTTACTAGCCACCCGTTTTCTAGTCAGTCACCCCCGTACACGTAGAAATATAGACTATGTGTACCATTACTCATACTAGCCACCCCCGTCCCTTGTCACCTTCCACGTACACGTAGAAATATAGACTATGTGTACCATTACTCACTAGCCGCCTAGTTTAGTTATGTTCACTTCGTCACCCTCCCTGTACATGTAAATATACAAGCTGTGTGTGTATATACCACTTATTCATCGTCACCGTCAGCGTCACCGTCAGCGTCACCGTCAGCGTCAGCGTCAGCGTCACCGTCAGCGTCACCGTCAGCGTCAACGTCACCGTCACCGTCAGCGTCAGCGTCACCGTCAGCGTCACAGTCAGCGTCACCGTCACCGTCACCGTCACCGTCACCGTCACCGTCATCGTCATCGTCACCTTCCACGTAAACGTAGATATATTGATGCCATTCTTTACCACCCACCCGTTCCCTCGTCAACCACCCCCTGTACACGGAGCCGATATATAGGCTAAGTCTACAACATCAGCGGGTTTGTGTGTGTGTGTGTGTGTGTGTGTCTCTCTCTCTCTCTCTCTCTCTCTCTCTCTCTCTCTCTCTCTCTCTCTCTCTCTCTCTCTGTCTATCTCTCCTCTCTCTCTTTCTCTCTCTCTCCCTCTCTCTCTCTCGCTCTTCCCCCTCTCTCTCTCTCTCTCTCGCGCGCCCTCTCCCTCTCTCTCTCTCGCGCGCGCTCTCTCTATCTGTCTCTCTCTCTCTCTCTCTATTATGGATATATATATATGTATATACAATCAAAAGCATAGCCAACGGGTGTGTAGATAATGATGTGGGCATCGCTTGATCGTTACACTGTCGCTACTGATCGCTGTGTGCAGCCAGCCGTCAGTAAGTAAGTAGCAATAACCAGTAGCCTCTTATCGCACGTGCCTATCTCTATCTATCTAGTTGCTGATTGATGTGCATGAAAGTTTCGGCGACGTGTGCCCGCCACACCACGCCCACCACGTGTGTCCAGAATATTGTAGGATATTATAGGATATATAGGATATTATAGTCCCTATATTAAAGTACTAGTAGTAGACAAATCCATGTATTCCTGCCCCCTGGTGGTAGGACAAACTCAAGTATTCCTGCCCCCTGGTGGTAGGAAAAACTCACCTATTGCTGCCCCTGGTGGTAGGATAAACCCACGTATTACTGCCCCCTGGTGGTAGGAAAACCCCACGTATTACTGCCCCCTGGTGGTAGGACAATCCCATATATTTCTGCTACTTGGTGGTAAGACAAACCCACCTATTTCTGCCCCCTGGTGGTAGGACAAATCCATGCATTCCTGCCATGTAAATTTACTTCCCCGGTGTGCGGACGGTATAATGCACACGGCGCTGAGGGCGCAGCGCGTGCTTCGTGTGAGAAACACGAATCATGTGATTATACGCATTATCCGTGTGACGACGAGCACACATGCACCGCGATGTTTGAAGTCACCGAGGCAGCGTGCAAGTAACAGAGAGCAACGCACCGATCGTTCACTCTAATTGTTACCTGTCAACATCTTTATTATGCAGATGAGCGGCGGCGACGGCGTTGTCTTCCCATGCAGCACGTCACCGTCACTGCTTAGCAAACTAACGATGTGCGCGCCCCCTATAGCTGATATCTTACAATCATTGACGTCGTTGCGGTACTGCTTAATATACTTATAACTATTACCTTAATTATACTTATACCTATTATACCTTATAGCCTTATACATTATTTGCTTATATCTAAGTATACATTATACTTTACCGTATAATTATTACATAGAACTATTATTACTACTGGTTAATTCTAAGGCTAAATAACAAACATTGACAAATAATGTAAATATGTCAACCATGAATGCAAAATAAATAAAATCACACATTTGCGGTAAATCATCATAATGATTTTCTAATAAATAAGTAGATCGCAGCCCGTGGTGGCATCGTACACCGCAAATATATCCGATTGATCGGTGAACGCACTGCGCCATAATACTCGCTCTCTGCGATGCCGTGGATTGGATGCAGACAGGAGCCAATCATAGAAAATTGAAAGCACTCCCCCTTAAACGTAAATATGGAGCTTATTATACCGCCATCCATTTTATATCATAACAGCTAATATCGTTCTGTAAATGCAAACATAAATGAAGCGCGAGAGAATGCGCATGGATCCGCAGCAAAATGGTTTGCAGAGAATGCCTGATTTACTCACGCAGTCACTTATTAACTCACTCACTCACTCACTCACTCACTCACTCACTCACTCACTCACTCACTCACTCACTCACTCACTCACTCACTCACTCACTCACTCACTCA
>NW_014577576.1:11753-17612 GCF_000485595.1 Priapulus caudatus
CCTACCAATACACTCCCCTCCTCCCACCTCCCTTCTCATCCCTACCAATACACTCCCCTCCTCCCACCTCCCTTCTCATCCCTACCAATACACTCCCCTCCTTCCACCTCCCTTCTCATCCCTACCAATACACTCCCCTCCTCCCACCTCCCTTCTCATCTCTCCCAATATTACACCTTTATCCCACCGCACCCACTATACCTCTTCTTCTACCTCCGTCTCCTCTCCACACCGTTCCATCACCACCTTCTCTCTCTCCCCACACTCACCGCGCGTGGAGTCTCCCCTTCTCCGCGTATTCCGTAGATGTACAGCAATGTATCCATGTTGACAGACGTCATCACACCGACGCAGCCACCAACTTTACCGTACCTTCTCCACCGCACTGTGTGTGTGAGTGTGTGTATGAGTGCGAGCACGTATGCATGGGCTATATTCGCGACGTCGTGTGTTCCTGTGTGTGGGGGGAGTGTGTGTGTGTGTGTGTGTGTGTGTGTGTGTGTGTGTGTGTGTGTGTGTGCGTGCGTACGTGCGTGTGTGTGTGTGCGTGCGTGCGCGTGTGTATGTAGCAACTTCAACGCATGGCTCTGTTCAGTATCGTGGCGTCTCGTCAGTCGCGCGGGCAGCAGGCATGCATGTACTCGTGATGCGATTACACTGCTCAGTGAACAAGTGTGCGGGCGTGGTCGGGGTGGGTACGGGGAGGGCAGGAGGAGGAAACGGGAGGAAAGGAAGGATTTATCGAGCGAGTGGTGCTCGGAAAGTTTGCATCTGCCTAGCCATGACAAGTAGTTGATTTATTGCGCAATGATTCCTGCTGCGGTGGGTTGGGTTTCGCAATGCGCGCGTACACGCGGAGAGATCGCTATACGACTGTTACTGCAATGGCAACAGCCGCGCAAATTTGGAATGTCCAGTCACACGTCAACCGTTGCCGATCCGTAGACCGTGCCTCCTGCGTATACCCCCTTTTAACTAGCGAGCTTCTATTTAAAAAAATGTCGTATTCTCACTATACGTTCAGCGAGCTACCTCACTCGGTGGTAAATTTAGCCAAACCGACAGGCTGGCGTTATATATTAGGGGAACGGCTGGCTTGGTGGAAACGACTACTGCGATTCTGAGTACAAGAGGAGGCTAATAAAGGCTGGCAACAAATACGATTCCAATCTTCTAAATGCGGCACCGGGAATTAATTAGCGTGCGAGAGAGGAGCGTCACACGGCGCACTTGTACGCTCTCATGAATTATGGAGAGTCGGTGTTAAAATGCGGAACCGCATAGCGATTGCGATAGCACACTGCCGATACGAGCAGCTTGGATGGGAGAGAAACGACGCTTACTTACATCGAGTGTGTGTCTGTGTGTGTGTGTGTGTGACACGTACTCACTCACTCATCCTTCTACTTACTCACGTACCTTAACCCCTACTTAATAAATTTGCTATAACACTCGTCAATGATATGCAGCGAGACGCCTCGCCTCTCTTTGCTAGCGGAGCACTTGGTGTTTCACCCCCCCCCCCGGATGCATGGACACCACTTCAACAAACTGCACATATACTCCCCCCACACGGTAGTTACTCTTGATGCCAAGTAATAATAATACATATGCCTGTTAAACGTTTATGCATTCAGGCTGTCGGTGACTTCATGGCCGTATTTGGACGTCCGCACGCACACACGCACGCACGCACGCACACACACGCGTACGCACGCACACACGCACACACACACGCCATTACACTGCCGTCGGCGATGGGCAATAGCATTATACGCGCCACCTCTGCAGGTAGCCGGGCGGCACGCTTTGATGTCAACTAACTTGTTAAAACAAATTTTAGAAGGTTCATCACACACGTTTAAAATGCTGCGCGTCCGAGAACGGCCGGGCGCTGCGGCGTTTATGGCAGGGATATCCACTCGCAGCTGCCCGTGTATTTATTCGAGCGGGCAAACGTTCGGCAATGCGGTGCCATTCACGAGTTTTGCTATATATGCGCAGATCGGATCTGCTATCGCCGCGCGAGAGCAGACGAGTTGTGCATGCGACAAAGACGCCATCACGGTACCGCGTATAATGGTCGGAACGTTGAAGCGGACCTGACTCTTTCAATCGAGCGTAAGCTGTTTATTGGCGATTAATTCTGATTGACCGATAAGCATGCCTATTGATATACGGCTTATATCTGTCTGTTCTACCATGCTGCGTGGATAAAATAACCATTCTGGATCTATGCCATTTCGACGTCAGCATGCACGCATATACATTTTTATGGCGTAATAAAAATATTGCGGCGACTCGTTAAAAAATGTATTGAAAGCTGACGAAAGAGAGAACAAGATGTATCTATTTATTCACAACTATAGATGACATTTTGTCAAGCGTTCGGTTATAGCAGGCTGTTTGGTGACAGAAGGTGACAGATTTACGTCAATTTGGTTGTTGTGGTTTTTCGTCCTGTTTATTCTGCAGTTCGTGTATGAAAATTGCATACAGGTTTGTAAATATCTCCAAAATCACCCCGCCTCCAATCAGGACATCGGGAACCCGACTGTTGCTATCTGCCGCAATTTTTTACCATATCATGAATACGGGTGATACGTCACGATGTTCGATTATCATATGTCACTCGGCTCTTTGAGGACCCGTCACTTGTCACGGTGGCGAAAGAGCCTTCTATATACACGCACCTATTCGGAACAGAGTCCTATATAATTGAAATGGAACTGTTCTTGTATGTTTCGCTAGAAGGCTCGAGCATACAGCTGGTAGCAGTTGCAACGATATCATAACGTCTCATATAACGTATAGGCAGAACGTACATGTTAGTGCCTTCACATGCACGCACGCATGCCCGGACGCACGCACGTAGTAGGTATCGCTTCAAAACTCCTCTATTATGTGAGGAGTGTATCATCCCTAAGGAGCAGGACGCTAGCAATAATAAAAGTGCTGCAGTAGAAATCAAACGCAAATGAGAGCGACGCGTGTTTTCCGTTGCAGGGCGGTTCCCGTAATATGCTATCCGCAATTTTGCTCGGAATTAAGCATCGACGAGGCCATCTTATTCTTCTACGGAAGCTGCCCTCCTATTGAAAACGTATGCGATGATTGAAATCCGAAGATGCAAATTTCATCAGTGAAATAACTCCCTAATGATGTTGGGGCGCAGCGAAATCAGCGCGCCCGACGATCTACTAATGGCAAATTACGGGGATTTGCAATTTTATAACTGTCGTCATTTGGGCGTCTTGGCCGTTATCTCTCTGAATGAATCACCGGTCCGCGACGGATCGTTCCACCATCAACGCTGCTCGACGAAAAAATAGGACAGACAGTCTATATATATATATATTTATTCTAGTCTATCTATATAATCTATCTATCTATTCTATCTATCTTACTCTATCTATCTATCTGATCTATCTATATATATTATATCTTATCTAATCTATCTATCTATCTATCTATCTATCTATCTATGCTATCTATCTATCATTGCTATCTATAATATATATCATATATAGTATATATATATATCCTCGCTCTCTCTCTCTCTCGCTCTCTCTCTGCTCTTGACAATTTACTGCAGTTCTCGATACTCCTCAGTGTATTCCACGAGACGCGAATTATGTGTTCAGTGATTCGTCTGGCCGCTTTCTTTCCCGGCCTTTTCTTTACAACAAAGCACTTTAGCGCGACGAGCATATCGAGCTTGTCACCGAATGGAATAAGTGAAATAAATTTATCCAGATTTCCTCTCCATTCATCGACCTCTCTGAAGATCAGCTTTTCGCTGTATCGCGATCATAGATCCGCTTGCAAAGGCTCCACGCCATGAATGTATGCAACTTCTCCTTTTCTGATTCTCTTCGTTGTCATGTTCCTTCGTCCATCTTTTCACCACTCTTGCTTCTCGTTTCGTCGTCGCCTTCATTTCGTTCTCTTCCTCTGTTTTCTAGTTCTTCAGTGTTTCTGTTTCCGCGCTTCTTATTCTTCTCTTTTGTCCTCCTCCTTCTCTGCCTCTTTTTTCTAGTTTTCTCTTCTCTTTTTCTCTTCTTTTCTCTTCTTCTTTTTTTATCGCTTTCTACTTCTTCTTGTTCTCCCTTTTCTTTCTCTCCACCTCCTTTGCGCACTTCTCCTCTGCTTCTTCTCTCCCTATTTCCGTTACATTATTCTCCCCTTTTCTTCTCGTTACTAGTTCTTTGTTATGTCACGTCGTTCTTCTTCTTTTTCTTTCTTTCTTCTTCTCCTACTCATTTAGTTTCGCGTCCAATTTGCCGTTCGCTTCATTCTACATACACTTTCCGATTAATCTTTGTGCTATATGATTGCATGGTAGTTTTGACACTCGTACGTGGAATTTACACGTCGGAATAACTCGGCGTCAGATGGCTCCCGCACTCTCTGTAAACAACGGCCCAATGCGCCGTTGTTGTTTATCTCAAGTCGGAAGCAATTTCGATATCCAACCAAATAGTCAACCCAACAACCAATACCGCATAACAACTGGCAACAACAAACACGCAACAACCGGCAACCGGCACGCCGCAACAACGGCAACAAACGTTACAACGGCAACAAACCGCAACAAAACGCTCATGCGGCTGTTGTTATCGACAACGGCAGCATTTCGGCCACCATGCTACACACACAGCGCGCGGGACACACAAACACACACACACACACACACACATACACACACACACACACACACACACACACAGCACGCACACACACACACACACACAACACACACACACCACACACACAGACACACACTCGATGTAAGTAAGCGTCGTTTCTCTCCCATCCAACTGCTCGTATCGGCCAGTGTTGCTATCGCAATCGCTATGCGGTTCCGCATTTTAACACCGACTCTCCATAATTCATGAGAGCGTACAATGCGCCGTGTGACGCATCCTCTCTCGCACGCTAATTAATTCCGGTGCCGCATTTAGAAGATATTGGATCGATTTGTTGGCAGCCTTTATTAGCCTCCTCTTGTACTCAGAATCGCAGTAGTCGTTTCCACCAAGCCAGGCCGTTCCCCTAATATATTAACGCCAGCCTGTCGGTTTGGCTAAATTTACCACCGAGTGAAGGTAGCTCGCTGAACGTATAGTGAGAATACGACATTTTTTAATAGAAGCTCGCTACGTTAAAATGGGGGTATACGCAGGAGCACGGTCTACGGATTGCGGCAACGTTGACGTGTGACAGGACATTCCAAATTTGCGGCGCTTTGCCATTGCAGTAACAGTCGTATAGCGATCTCTGCCGCGTGTACGCGCGCATTGCGAAACCCAACCCACCGCAGAGCAGAATCATTGCGCAATAAATCAACTACTTGTCATGGCTAGGCAGATGCAAACTTTCCGAGCACCACTCGCTCGATAAATCCTTCCTTTCCTCCCGTTTCCTCCTCCCTGCCCTCCCCGTACCCACCCCGACCACGCCCGCACACTTGTTCACTGAGCAGCGTAATCGCATCACGAGTACATGCATGCCTGCTGCCCGCGCGACTGACGAGACGCACGATAACTGAACAGCCATGCGTTTGAAGTTTGCTACATACACACGCGCACGGCACGCACACACACACACGCACTGTACGCACGCACACACACACACACCACACACACACACACACACACAACACACACGCACACACATTACACACACACACACACCACACACACACACACACATCACACACACACACACCACGCACCCAGCCACGCACGCACGCACACATACATACATACATGCACCCACATGCAAACGAATTATATCATTAAATTAATTAAATAAATAAATAAATAACTGATTAAATAAAAAATGTAAAAAAATCAT
>NW_014577576.1:17637-24360 GCF_000485595.1 Priapulus caudatus
ATTATCTATCTATCTATTCTATCTATCTATCTATCTATCTATCTATCTATCTATCTATCTATCTATCTTATCTATCTATCTATCTAGCTACCTACTATCTATTCTATCTACTAGCTATCTATCTATCTATTCTTCTATCTATCTATCTATCTTTCTTTCTTTCTTGCGCGCTCTCTCTCTCGCGCGCGCTCTCTCTCTCTCTCTCTCTCTCTCTCTCTCTCTCTCTCGCTCTTCTCTTTCTTTCTCTCGCTCTCTCTCTCTCTCGCTCTCTCTGCCTCGCTCTCTTCCTTTCCCTCGTTTCTCGCTCTCTCCCTTTCTCTTTCTCACTCTATCTCTCTCTCTCGGTCATTTTTCGTTATACTTCTTGCTCTCTCTAGAGAGAGAGAGAGAGAGAGAGAGAGAGAGAGAGAGAGAGAGAGAGAAAGAGGAAGAGAACGATGTTGTCATTTCATTGCACACACACAAAACTGTGAGCGCGCGTCCAAAATCCAGTTGAATATTCCAGATGGAAATTTATCGTGGAATTTAAATGTGAGATGCGCGTTAATCAACGTTAGCCACCGAAGTGTATATACTTAAAGGCATCAATAATACGCGTGAAATTTCCTACTGCAGATCGTTTATCTAAACACGACGTTGCTCATGCACTCAAACACGATTTCATTTCCACGATACGGTGTGAATAACCTTCGTTACACGGTCGCGATCGTTAATGTGACCACTAAAGCAAACGACAGCAATATTCGGCGGCCATACGTGTGCGTGCGCTTGTGCGTGTTCGTGTGTGTGTGTGGGGGGGGGGGTGTTAGCGTAGGCGTGAGCGTGTAAGTGATTACGTGTTCGTGCGTTTGCGTTTGCGTGTGCGTGTGTGTTGGCGTGTGCGGGTGCGTGGGCATATGTGTACGTGCTCTTGTGCGAGTGCGTACCCGTACCCGTGTGCGTGTGCGCGCGTGTGCGACTGCATCTGCGTGCCCGCGTGCGCACGTGCGCGGGTCCGTGTTGGTCTGCGTCTGTGTATACGTGGACCTGCGCACCTGTGGGTGTGCGTGCACCTGCGTGCATGCACATCTGTGCGCGTGCGTGTGTGTAGTGTGTGTGTGGCTTTGAAATCGAATTAGTAGTAGTAATTCATAACTCTTTCAACCGTTCATCTAGCCTTTACTTAGATATCTCTCATTAGGAATTCTCTGTAATAATTCGTCATATTTAAGGGAACCTACAATTTCCTGCGCTCCGTGCATGCTTGTCGGCAATATACCGTGATTAGCGATGATAGTGAGAACGAAATACCGTAATTCGGACTTCGTGCTTTAATGAAAATTGTGGGAGCAAATTACCGTCTTTTCGGGCCTTGTTGGCGATCGTCCCCCGCAATTGTAGCATACCTGTAACGATTTAACGATTTTGAGAGTTTCGCCATCGAAAAGGGAAATAAACGCTGCTGCTCGCGTTACCTGTTGCCATCGGCGTCTCTAATATATATATATTCACCACTCAATAAATTATCTTCAGTTATTCAAGGATGGTGTGTGTGTGTGTGTATGTGTGTGTGTGTGTGTGTGTGTGTGTGTCCGCGCGCGTGTGTGTAAGCATGGTGGCCGAAATGCTGCCGGTTGTCGATAAACAACAGCCGCATGAGCGTTGTTGCCGGTTGTTGCCGGTTGTTAACGGTTGTTGCCGGTTGTTGCCGGTCGTTGCCGGTTGTTGCCGGTTGTTGTCGGTTGTTTCCGGTTGTTGCCAGTTGTTGCCGGTTGTTGGTTGCGATTTTGTGGAAATGCTGCCGATTGACGATAAACAACAACCGCATTGGGCGCGTTGTTTACAGAGAGTCGCGGGGAACCATCGACGCGAGTTAATTCCGACGTGTATACATTTCCACGTACGAGTTCAAAACTACCATGAATCATATAGCAAAGATTATCGAAAAGTGTATGTAGAAATGAGCGAACGCAAATCGAGCGAAAACTAATAGTAGGAAGAAGAAGAAAGAAAGAAAAAGAAGAAGACGACGGTGACAATAACAAAGAATAGTAACGAGAAGAAAGGGGAGAATAATGTAACGGAAAATAAGGGGAGAGGAAGAAGCAGAAGGAGAAGGCGAAAAGAGGAGGTGGAGAAAGAAGAAGGAGAAGAACAAGAAGAAGTAGCAAGCGAATAAAAAGAAGAAGAAGAAGAAGAAGAAGAAGAAGAGAAAAAGAGAAGAGAAAACGTAGAAGAAGAGCAGGAGAAGGAGGAGGACAAAGAAGAAGAATAAGAAGCGGCGGAAAAAGAACATGAAGAACTAGAAGAACACGAGGAAGAGAGACGAAAATGAAGACGACGACGAAAGGAAGAAGAAGATGTGGATGAAAAGATGACGAAGAACATGACAACGAAGAGGAATCAGAGAAAGGAGAAAGTTGCATACATTCATGCGTGGAGCCTTTGCAAGCGGATCTATGATCGCATACACGAAAAGTGCATCTTCAGAGAGTCGATGAATGGAGAGGAATCTGGATAAATTTATTTCACTTATTCCATTCGGGCTGACAAGCCTCTAGTTAGCTCGTCCGCTAAGTGCATTTGCTTGTAAAGAAAGGCCGGGAACAGAAAGCGGCAGACGACATCACTGAACACATATTCGCGTCCTCGTGGAATACACTGAGGAGTATCGAGAACTGCATACATGTCAAAGCAAGAAGAGAGAGAGAGAGAGAGAGCGAGATATATATATATATATATATAGATAGAGAGATAGATAGATAGATAGATAGATAGATAGATAGATAGATAGATAGATAGATAGATAGATAGATAGATAGATAGATAGATAGATAGATAGATAGATAGATAGATAGATCGATAGATAGATACGATCGATGTAGATAGAGAGAGAGAGAGAGAGAGAGAGAGAGAGATAGGAGAGAGAGAGAGAGAGACAGAGAGAAGAAGAGGAGACGGAGAGAGAAGAGAGAGAGAGAGTAGAGTGAAGAACGCCAGAAAGGAGAAGCGAAGAAACGAGGCGAAAGGAAGAGAGCGAGGACAGAGAGAGCGAGAGAGAGAGAGAGCGAGAGAAAGAAAGGAAGAGCGAGAAGAGAGGATGAGAGAGAGAGAGACGAGAGAGAGAAGAGAAGCGCGCGCCGAGAGATGGAAAGAGGCCGCAAGAAGAAGAAAGAAAGATAGCATAGATAGATAATAATAGATAGATAGTAGATAGATGAGATAGCATAGGATATAGGTAGCTAGATAGATAGTATAGATAGATAGATAGATAGATAGATAGATAGATAGATTAGACTAATAGATACGATAGATTAGATAGATAGCGATATGAGAGAAGAGAGAGAGAGAGAGAGAATGAAGAGGAGAGAGAGAGAGAGAGAAGAAAAGAGAAGAGAAACGATGTTGTTCATTTCATTGCACACACCACAAAATCTGCTGAGCGCAGCGTCCAAAATCCAGCTTTGAATATTCCAGACATGGAAATTATCGTGGAATTTTAAATGTGAGATGCGCGTTAATCAACGTTAGCCACCCGAAGTGTATTATACTTAAAGGCATCAATAATACGCCGTGAAATTTCCTTACTGCAGACGTTATCTAAACAGACGTTGCTCATGCACTCCAACACGATTCATTTCCACGATTACGGTTGTGAATAACCTTCGTTACACCGGTCGCGTATCGTTAATTGTGACCACTAAAAGCCAAAGACAGCCATATCGGGGCCATACGTGTGCGTGGCGCTTATGTGCGTGTTCGTGTGTGGTGTGGGGGGGGGGTGTTAAGCGTGAGGCGTGAGCGTGTAAGTGATTACGTGTTCGTGCGTTTGCGTTGCGTGGTAAACCTGGACGTTGTGTTTGGCGTGGTGCGGGTGCGGTGGCGCATATGTGTACGTGGACCCGCCATCTCTCTCGTGCGAGGCGTACCGCGTACCGTGTGCGTCGTGCGCGGCCGTGTGCGAGCACTGTATCCTGCGTGCCGCGTGCGCACGAGCGCGCGGTCCGTGTTGCGTCTCGTCTGTGTATACGGACCTGCGGCACGATCTGTGGGTGTTGCGTGCCACCTGCGTGCATGCACATCTTGTGCGCGTCGCGTGTGTGTGTAGTGTGTGTGGTTTGAATCGATTAGTAGTAGTGAATTCGATAACTCTTTCCAACCGTTCATCTTACCTTTACTTCAGATATCCTCTCAATTAGGAATTCTCTGTAATAATTCGTCATATTTAAGGGGAACCTACAATTTCCTGCGCTCACGTTGCCATGCTTGTCGGCAATATAACCGTGCATAGCGATGAAAGTGAGAACGAAATACCGTAATCGGACTTCAGTGCTTTAATGAAAATTGTCGGGAGAAATTACGTCTTTTCGGAGGGCCTTGTTGGCGATCGTTCCCCGCAATTGTAGCATACTGCTAACGATTTAAACGAATTTTGAGAGTTTCGCCATCGAAAAGGAAATAAACCGCTTGCTGCTCCGTTACTGTTGCGATCGCTCGCTCTAATAGTATATATATATATATAATATATACAATATAATATATATAGTATGCATCTAGTTAGCAGCTGCCATGCCGTCTCGCTGCGCAGAAGGCCAACTAGTCACACCGCCTCCGGCACTAGAGACGCGATTACGCGCTCGCAGCAACACCTGAGTTATCGCTAATTACCGCTGATTAATCCGACTAATTATTCGCGCCAACGTCATTTGCATTGCGCGCGAAATTAGCATCGGATGAACTCTCGATCTGTTTGGGGGAAAATGACGCTGCTAAGGGTCACTCTTGCCTGCGCGCGCGGCCGATACTCCGCCATTGTTTTTAATCTACGGACATATGGCCCAAATCCCCCCGTCGGGCGGCCGGAGCATGTCAGCAAAGAGACCTGTGCGCGTCTAGCAAGCAGTAGCTAAGAACGCAAATAGATGCATGCCGCCTAACGAGCCCTAGATGACTAGTCGATGGGCTGATTGAGATGCGGTCGATTGAAATCCGCCGACGCCGGGGAATGCTGTTTGCTGTTATGGTGATGATATTTGTTACTGTAACTCGATTCGTATTAGAGCAGACGCGATTTAATGACGTGTTCAAATATTTAAAAATTTTATTATCAATTGGAATTTAATTTAATTAATATTTTTTTATAATTTTTTTATAAGTGTTGTAATAATTGTCACTTATACGGTGTAATTCAGTATGAAATGCGTATTAAATGTATAATTCAGCAACATCACAGAAACTAATTGACTAATTAGAAAAAGCAATTTTACACTTCCTGCATGCCATATAACACGCTACACAATTATTTCTCATATAAATAACATTCACGCTACAGTATCTAACGCTACACCTAAAACCGTTGTTTTAGCATATTATCATAGATCAAACATACAAATACTGAGAGTAATTTCCCCTTATATACATACGCAGCCGACACACTACACATATATATATATTATATATATATATATTATATAGGGATATCATATTATGATATAGGCGAGAGAGAGAGAGAGAGAAAGAGAGAGCGCTAGATAGAGGGAGCGAGAGGCGAAAGAATACACTAATATTTATCACGAAGCTCAAAGCACGTGAAAGCCACGCCAGCAAAACAAACCAACCAGCCATGCGCGGCATCAGTAAATATTATGTCGAATATTAGTACATGCTCGCTACGTATACGTCACATATTCAACAGAAAGAGTAAGTCGTGCATATTGAATAAGTATATGCTGTCAAAGCGTCGTTTCACTCACAGAAGACGCCGGACTGTCGTGCTTGCGTCGTGCCTGATTCACGTCACGTTCACGACAGGCACGTTGATGGCTTCTTGCCATCGGCGAACATCGGTATTTTAGACACTCTGGAATAATAGAAAAATGACCGTCGTAGGCGGGCCGCAATGCGCTACCCGGGTTCCCAAATCACCCCGTAGCCATAATTGTCACCAATTTCCTCGGGTTTAGCAATTATGTGCCGTTTGAAACAATCACCCCAATCATAGATATGTGCGGCGGCCAAATCTTATGCTTACATTCAAGATGAGACTAAAGAGGACATTATGATGCTGCGGCAGCTGCGCGAGGATAGTCGGGTGTCGTGAGCAGGCGGCTGCTGTCGGAAGATAGACCGTTGTCGTAGAACGTAGCTGAAATGGTTCACACACCGTCATTCATCGAGTTTATAATGAGTTAAAATGCAGCCGATCACTGAAGGAAACGCCCCTGTACACGTTGCTGTTATTGTTATTTTAATTAAATTTATTATTGTTATTATTATTATTAGATGTTATTGTTATTGGTGAAGATGATGATGATCATCGTCGTCGTTGTTGTTGTTGTTGTTGTTGTTGCTTTTGGGGGTGGTGGTGGTGGTGGTGGTGGTGTTGTTGTTGTTGTTGTTGTGTTGTTCGTTGTTTGTTGGTGGTGCTGTGTTGTGTTGTTGTTGTTTTTGGATGGTGTGGTGGTGGTTTTGTTGTTGTTGTTGTTGTGGTGGTGGTGTTGTTGTTTGTGTTGTTGTTGTGTTGTTGTTTTTGGTGTGGTCGGTGGTTTGTGTTGTGTTGTTGTTGTTGTTGTTTGTTTGTGGTGGTAGTGAATTGCTAGTGGTGTGGTGGTGGTGTGTGTTGTTTGTTTCGTTGTTGTTGGTTTGGTGGTGTTGTTGTTGTTGTTTGTTGTTGTGGTGGTGGCGGCGGTGGTAGTGATGGTGGTGGCTGCGGTGGTGGTGGTGGTGCTGATGGTGGTGGTGGTG
>NW_014577576.1:26862-28536 GCF_000485595.1 Priapulus caudatus
GATTACATGGCTGTCTTTACAAATTATTTGTGGCACTGCCAGAGAAACATGCTGGGAGCCCACGCTCTAATAGGAGGGTGGCTGTGCCAGCCATGACAGGGCTCCAGAAACGATGCGCTAAGGAGATGATCAGCTAGCGGCGCGCACTTGATGCTCTTACATAAAGCTCCTCTGCACAAGTAAAAACATGGTCTGCCGCTCGTACACACATCGAGAGGTAGTGATAGAGGGGGTAGAGGATCATGGGTTGTTCATGATGTCCTGTTGATAACATAACAGTGATGACGAAGGGGATTGTGTTCGCACTTTGCAGTCTAGCGTGGCAGCCATGGTTTGACGTAGCTTGCCGAGCGGAGCGTGGCAGCGCATGTTTTTTACTGTTGGGGGAGAGCTTAGCGTGGCACCATGGTTCTACTGTGGCAGCCACCTAGCGGTGACATGGCCTATGTTTCTAATGTGAAGCCTGGGGTGGCAGCCATGTTTCTACTGTGCAGCCTAACATGACAGCTATGTTTCTAATGTGAAGCCTGGGGTGGCAGCCATGTTTCTACTGTGCAGCCTAACATGACAGCTATGTTTCTAATGTGAAGCCTGGGGTGACAGCCATGTTTCTACTGTGCAGCCTAGCGTGGCAGCCATGTTTTTACTGTGCAGCCTAGCGTAGCAGTCATGTTTCTACTGTGCAGCCTAGCGTGGCAGCCATGTTTCTACTGTGCAGCCTAGCGTGGCAGTTATGTGCCCGCCGAGAAGCTCAGCATGGCAGCCATGCTTACACTATCATTCCAACAATGCAACCATGCTTCAGCTGCAGGGCTTGCCTAGCATGGCAGTCATGCTTCAATATATACCTAACATAGTAGTTTTCTTTCCACCCGCGTTGTTGCTAGGGAGGCTTCCAGTGGCGACGTGTTATGCCGTGAAGTAAAATGTGGCGCCATATTCACTCTGATCGACTTTCGAATACTAGCCAAGTACATTGATAGAATTAGCTTGTTCAAAACTCTTAAACTATTTAACAAACAGACCGTAATTGGAAACCGCAATATATCGCAAGTATATGCTCTACAAAAATCACGATTTCTTTCTGCATTGTTAACGCAATGCTGCTGTTCATCTGCTGTTTTATAGCCTACTAGCTGGGCTAACCGGCGATGCCCGGGATTAAAGAGCTATAATTTAGTCTGCTATGACGGCTGTACTGATCTTATTCGGATTTTATAAATCTGTGCTAAGAATTTCACTTCTGGTCAGTTCTGCAGTGCTTCTTGGTACACAACATTCTTGGTGTTGCCATCTTGAGAAAGGATGTAGAGGTTGTCTGGGTTACCCATCCTGGAGCACCCCACATAGAGCTGGCCATGGGAGAACACTGGCTCACTGAGGTTGAGTCCAACCACCTTGAGGGACTGGCCTGGGGGCCTTGTTGATGGACATGGCAAAGCTTAGCTTGACTGGAAACTGCAGCCTCTTGAACTGAAATGGCAGGTCGGATGGGATGAGCGGGATCCTTTGGATGAAGACATTTTCGCCCTTGCCCTTGAGGATGGCTTGCTTGCTCAGCCAGTCTTGGTCTTGGTAGCGGAGGTGAAGGTTTGAGAAGACTTTGGTCGTCAGCTGGCTGATGTACGTCGCTGCATTGCTGAATGGCAGCTTGACTTGGCCCTCAGCTGTGGT
>NW_014577576.1:28546-29792 GCF_000485595.1 Priapulus caudatus
TATATATGTATATAGCATCTAGTGTGAGCAGCTGCCATGCGCGTTCGCCTGGCAGAAGCCACTAGTCACCCGCCTCCGGCACTAGAGACGCGATTAGCGCTCGCAGCAACACCTGAGGTATCGCTAATTACCGCTGATTAATCACTATTATTCGCGCAAGTCATTTGGCATGGCGCGAAATTAGCATCGATGCTCTCGATCTTGTTTGGGGGGAAAATGACGCTGCTAAGGGTCACTCTGCCTGCGCGCGCGGCGATATCCGCCATTGTTTTAATCTACGACATATGGCCAAATCCCCCCGTGCGGCGCCGGAGCATGTCAGCAAGAGACCTGTGGCGTCTAGCAGCAGTAGCTAATGAACGCAAATAGATGCATGCCGCCTAACGAGCCTAGATGACTGTCGATGGCTATTAGATGGGTCGATGAAATCGCACGCCGGGGAATGTGTTTGTGTATGGTGATATTTGGTACTGTAACTCGATTCGTATTAACAACGGATTTAATGAGTGTTCTAATATTTTAAAAATTTATTATCAATTTGGAATTTAATTTTAATTAATATTTTTTTATAATTTTGTTTAACGTGTTTGTAATAGATTGTCACTTACGTGTATATTCAGTATTAAATGCGTATTAAATGTATAATTCAGCAACATCACAGAGAACTAATGACTAATTAAAAGGCAAAATGTTTACATTCGTGCATGCCATATACACGTACACAATTATTTCTCGTATAAATAACATTCACGTCTACATATCTAACGCTAACCTAACCGTTGTTTAGCATATATCATGATCAAACATACAAATACTGAGAGTAATTTCCCCTTATATACATACGCAGCCACACACATATATATATATATATATACACACACACACACACACTCGCACGCACGCACAAATGTATGTACGCAGCGGCACCTACGCATATATACGTGCGCAAGCTAGCACCTATACGCTCATGCACACGCGCGCACGCTTGTGCTCGCAACCACAGGCACTTGGAACGTCTCAATAAAAAAAAAGGTAAATAAACACGAAATGTATATTTACTATACCAAAGTCTTAAGGTTTCTCTACTCTATTTCGCCTATAATCACCTGTAAATGCCGGTCAACTGCTCATCTGCAACACACAAGCACACCGCACGCCCGCCCTGTGCACAAACAACATGAATAAGAGAGTAATAACTCTCGCTCTCTCGCTCTCCGCTCTCTCGCTCTCTCTCTCTCTCTCTCTC
>NW_014577576.1:35627-38074 GCF_000485595.1 Priapulus caudatus
ATATATTGGCGTTCTATATGTAATACGCCGGGTAGATGACTCAGCTACTTTCGTATAAGTAGGCCTACCTCAGCGCGCGGGCGTGTTTGCATGCGCTGCATATACTTGGCGCGGCGATGACCAAACGACGGGGTGCTGCGCGATGTAGACATCGACCCCCTGGGTGGCTTCCAATCGACGCCTCAACACCAACGCGCGTCGCATTCACATCTCATCGTCCTCTCGATGAATCCCCGGCGCCTTTAAACTCGCTCTCAGCTGACGCGCGGCCCGCCGCGGCTGGCGTCGTCTGCGGCCTCAGCTGCCGTCGGCCGCCTGATGATCGCGGCGGCCCATAATAAGCGTGATAGCCGACCATGATAATTGGCGGTGGTAATGATTCGCAACCTCCCGCGCCCGAGAGCCGTTCCGAGGCATTACAATGAGCCGGGCGCACAATGTATTTTAATCATAATTATCCGTTCATTATGTCCGAAAATTGCTATAATTATTTTCAACTGTTGACAATTACGCCGATCGATAAGTCGCCGGTTTCTATATAAACGTCTTCGTCGTCGTCGGCGTTTATTAGATGCACTGGTAAACCGTTTTATATTACTAGTCATCGACGATGCAACTGTATCTATATGGTGATGCATGCATGGGGATGATATGTATATGTGTGGCTGGGTGGGGGCTGGGGGTGGTTGTGAAAATTAGGGCTATTTCGTTTTGTTATGAGCAAAGTCGAAATAACGTGCAATAATCGGAGAAATCTCAACCCGCTATAAAACTACGTGGTTAGTAATTCATATTTTATGGAGTCATATATGTATATACGCGAAAGGCACGCACTTTACAATCGTGTTACAACTGTTTCCGCATGCGAGACGTTACCGATGCGATTCACACCGCGACTGGACGCATCAAAACAGCGCGCGTATTCAGCTAAACTACACATCGCTATATGAGCTTCTCCAAACTTCCGCGTCAGTGGCCTATAGGATTATATCCGGGCAAATGCTTTGGCATCATTGTCTATATCAAGGCTCTATGAATGGGCCGGCCGCGTGGGCGCGCACGTGCTCAGTGTTGTGATAAGCACAGGAGCTGGCTGCGAGCGTCGAGAAGCACGATAGATTAACGCCGTAGTTCTAACGTCGTCTGCATGCGGGGGTCTAGTCATCGGGAGAAAGACCCTTATAAGCTTATACGAACGTCGCAGCTAATTACGATCGCTGGCAATTATGACAACGTAATTGTCAAATTACCGACTGCCTATTGTTTAGTTGTTATGGTAATGTGCACATAAAGTTTGCAGGCGGCGCGGGTCTATTTACGGGATCCGCTATAACGCGATGACGTGTATCTGCGAGCGATATCGCACGGCTGCGACCGTGGTAGACTCTGATCGTGACATGATTGCAGATCGTGACATCCGTTCGCACGTCCTAACATGACATGACGGCATATGGTGACATATCTGCGTGCCTTGACATCAGGTCCCACCCCATAAGTCTAATTCATGTACAGTCTGATTCTGTACTACTGATGATAAGATATGACTGCATATCGCGATATATCTGCATGTAATGATGGGATATGACTAAATGTCATGACGTCACTCTATATCTTGACATGACTGTCTGCAAACCTCATCAGTGTCGACAACATTTTTAGCCATGTCAATATATACAGTCACGTCATGGCATATAGTCATATCACATTATTGCATGCAGATATGTCGCGATATGCACTCACAACATATCATTGCATCATGTCATCAGATCATGTGATCATAAAAATGGAATTAATGAATAGGTACTAATACGAAAAGCCGCCGTGCTTCTACATTTATTAATAATATATTATATAAAAGTATTATATAATTATTAATTAATACGCATATAACGTTATAAGTCATTAATTAACTTATTTAGACCTAAGCGTATTTTTACATTATTATGCTTATTGTTATTATAATTATCTATTATACAATTATCAATAGTTCGATTCCTCGCGTATTTGCTTCCCTTGTCTATGTATCGTACTAGAGTAACGCTACCCAACCTACCAGAAGCTAGCCTAGTAGGGCTGTGATGGTGGGGCTGTGATGGTGGGGATGTGATAGTGTGGCTGTGATGGTGGGGCTGTGGTGGTGAGGCTGTGATGGTGGGGTTGTGATGGTGGGGCTGTGATGGTGGGGCTGTGATGGTGGGGCTGTGGTGGTGAGGCTGTGATGGTGGAGCTGTGATGGTGGGGATGTGATAGTGTGGTTGTGTTGGTGGGGCTGTGTTGGTGGAACTGTGTTGGTGGGACTGTGATGGTGGGGCTGCGATGGTGGGGCTGTGATGGTGGGGCTGTGATGGTGGGGATGTGATGGTGGGGCTGTGATGGTGGGGGATGTGATAGTGTGGCTGTGATGGTGGGGCTGTGGTGGTGAGGCTGTGATGGTGAGGCTGTGATGG
>NW_014577576.1:39774-41708 GCF_000485595.1 Priapulus caudatus
GGTGGGGCTGTGATGGTGGGGCTGTGATGGTGGGGCTGTGATGGTGGGGCTGTGATGGTGTGGCTGTGATGGTGGGGCTGTGATGGTGGGGCTGTGATAGTGGGACTGTGATAGTGGGGGTGTGATGGTTTGGCTGTGTTGGTGGGGCTGTGATAGTGTGGCTGTGATGGTGGGGCTGTGATGGTGGGGCTGTGATGGTGGGGCTGTGATGGTGGGGCTGTGATGGTGGGGCTATGATAGTTGGGCTGTGATGGTGAGGCTGTGATGGTGGGGCTGTGATAGTGGGGCTGTGATGGTGGGGCTGTGGCGATGGGGTTGTGATGGTGTGGATGTGTTGGTGGGGCTGTGTTGGTGGGGATGTGATAGTGTGGTTGTGTTGGTGGGGCTGTGATGGTGGGGCTGTGATAGTGGGGCTGTGATGGTGGGACTGTGATGGTGGGGCTGTGATGGTGGGGCTGTGATGGTGGGGCTGTGATGGTGGGGCTGTGATGGTGGGGTTGTGATGGTGGGGCTGTGATGGTGGGGCTGTGATGGTGGGGCTGTGATGGTGAGGCTGTGATGGTGGGGCTGTGATAGTGGGGGTGTGATGGTGGGACTGTGATGGTTGGGCTGTGATGGTGGGGCAGTGATGGTAGGACTGGGATAGACTGATAGTGTGGCTGTGATGGTGGGGATGTAATGGTGGCGCTGTGATGGTGGGGCTGTGATGGTGGGGCTGTGATGGTGGACTGTGTTGGTGGGGCTATGATAGTAGGACTGTGATGGTGGGGTTGTGATAGTGGGACTGTAATAGTGGGGTTGTGATGGTTGGGCTGTAATGGTAGGGTTGTGATGATGGGGCTGTGATAGTGGGACTGTGATGGTGGGGTTGTGATAGTGGGGATGTGATAGTAGGGCTATGATAGTGGGGATGTGATGGTGGGACTGTGATAGTGGGGTTGTGATCGTGGGGCTGTGATAGTAGGGATGTGATGGTTGGAATGTGGTGGTGGGGCTGTGTTGGTGGGACTGTGATAGTGGGGTTGTGATGGTGGGGATGTGATGGTGGGGTTGTGATAGTAGGGCTGTGATGGTGGGGAGGTGATGGTGGGACTGTGATAGTGGGGTTATGATGGTGGGGGTGTGATGGTGGGGGTGTGATGGTGGGGCTGTGATGGTTGGACTGTGATGGTGGGGGTGTGATGGTGGGGTTGGGATTGTGGGGCTGTGATAGTGGGGCTGTGATAGTAGGGCTGTGATGGTTGGAATGTGGTGGTGGGGCTGTGATGGTGGGACTGTGATAGTGGGGTTGTGATAGTAGGGCTGTGATGGTGGGGATGTGATGGTGGGACTGTGATAGTGGGGTTATGATGGTGGGGGTGTGATGGTGGGGAAGTGATGGTGGGGCTGTGATGGTGGGGCTAAGATGGTGGGAGTTGGTGAGTCTGTTGTGGTATGGGCCCAGCGGCCGTGATGACACTGTTCCATCTATTGGGTATGAGGCGGAACAACCACTGGTATCTCCGCACGTGTAATTTAAGCTGACCTATGGACTTCACATGGACACCTAAGTCACTATATATATACATATATATACGGCAAACATAGTGAAGTTCAAGTTTATTGGCTTACGTCTACAACCCCTTAAGCGCCGACTGTGGAATCTTCGGCGTAGAGGAAGTTTTAAAATTTATAGCTCACTTATTGAGTCGTCGAAACTCGTTTACATCCCATAAAGAATGTGGGTTGTGTGTGGGGGAGGTTGGCGTACGTGACAGCATGCGTTTGTGTTCTTTAAAAAAAAAACTGCAATAAATTTCATCCCATCCATAACCCACAGAAATATACGCATACCATCAAGAGCTAATAATACACGCATTATCAGCTCTTGCTATCAATTCTATGCGTACCTTCCTATCTATAATAGTGTAGATTTATGGTTATATATATATATA
>NW_014577576.1:42226-45472 GCF_000485595.1 Priapulus caudatus
CTGTGATAGTGTGGCTGTGATGGTGGGGCTGTGATAGTGGGGCTGTGATAGTGTGGCTGTGATGGTGGGGATGTGATGGTGGGACTGTGATAGTGGGGTTATGATGGTGGGGGTGTGATGGTAGGACTGTGATGGTTGGGCTGTGGTGGTGAGGCTATGATGGTGGGAGTTGGTGAGTCTGTTGTGGTATGGGCCCAGCGGCCGTGATGACACTGTTCCATCTATTGGGTATGAGGCGGAACAACCACTGGTATCTCCGCACGTGTAATTTAAGCTGACCTATGGACTTCACATGGACACCTAAGTCACTATATATATATACATATATATATATATATATATTTATTTATTTATTAAAACCTATTTATACATTTGTGGACCTGTTTACGTTCACAGAAACAATGTTTCGCTAAAAGTGCTGACGCTGCTCGCAATAGGCAAAAAATCTAACATATATCTTTTGAAATTGAGTCGTTACAATTTTACATGCTCATCATGCTCTGTCAAAAAAGTATTTTCTACCTTTCCTCTTGTTGCGTTACACTGTATAATACTGTCCTTACCCAATGATATGTACAATACAAAACTTACACTGCGAATATTGCAGATCGATCTTTGGCGTTACAGATAATGTCTCTGTCTAACAACAACATATCGATCGTACTCGTGCGATACTGCGCGTGCGTAAATAAATAAACAGGCTAATAAACAGGTGAAGACAATTGCACTAATAATTACGAATCATGCCGATTGGAACGACCTTAGTAAAGACGTCCACCTTCGCCATCGCCCACGATCATTACGGGCCGCGCGTTGACAACCATCCTTTTTCAACTGCCGGTAATATACGAGGGTAATGTCTACCTGTGCCGGTTATTTGTCTTGCCACGCAATGAAGTTGTCGGCATTTGAAAGTGCATCCGGTGCGGGCGCCATCTTAAGTCGCTTAGTGAACACACCGTGAGACATAAATCTCCCGTAAAAGGCCCTCGAAGCTAATCTTATTCGCTTTAAGCCAAGACAGTTACTGCGAATCAAACAATCCGACATTTGCAGCAAGTGACGGAGTCTAATTAATATAGGCACATGCGCAAACTACGTATATGTATTCACACTGCTGCAGTTCATGCACATGCGTTTTCTCACTGCGAAGAAGATCCCTAATGTGTATTTAATTGCCAGCTGAAAGTTAGGTCTACTATTAGAGTACTATACCCGCTAGCATAACCGATCTCTGCTATTTCGCACCCGCTCCATCCCGCACAGAGCCATCCATTCAGAGGAGGTTTAATGTGCAAATTGAGCGTCAATAAACGTGAGATAGTGCAGGGCTGCATCCCCCGCGCATTCCGCCTTCCCGCGCATCACAGCTCGTAACTGTTCGTGCATGATGCGGGTAACACATGCAGCCGACCTATCGGCATCCTTACACACACACACACACACACACACACACACACACACACACACACACACACACACACACACACACACACACACACACACACACACACACACACACACACTCCAGCCTGCATTGCTTCAGCGATACCGAACAGGTACACAGGTACGTCAAGCAGGTAGCGGTCGTAATTTACGGGCTAGACACGCTAAGGAAAAATTCTGCATTAGGCGGCCATAACTCACCGGCGCGACAAGGTGCTTAATGTCTTGTTAGCTGCTTTAAATACAAATAATTACTGTCTCCGCTCCTGCCGTTTCCAATTTCTCACGCAAAGTTTGCAATTGACGGGTACAATCACATTATAAATATGCATTCATTTATTTATATTACCGCAAGCGCACACACACGTGCACGCACGCACACGCACATGCACCCATACCCCATATTTGCACGCGCACATATAAATGCACATACGCACGCAAATACACGCATGTACACATACGTGCGCGCATACGCACGCACGCACGCGCGCGCGCTCATACGTACATTTATTCTACAGGGCATCCGCTTGGCTGCCGCGAGATTCGACTTGCGGGCGCAGCGAAGCTCATTACTGCCCCCTAATACGTGTGTCTCCCCCACAAGATAAGATTTCGCGACGGCATCAAAAGGCGGTGTCGCGTCGCCGCCTCGAACTCCTGCCTAATGACAAGGAACACCCAGCGCGTCCGCGGCGAACACCGGGCGGCCCGCAGCCGCGGCAAAACACGACCGGTCGCTACTCAAATGATGGGGTTGTCGGGCGAGAGGCGGGAGGAGGCGGTGGAGGGCGGCCCGCAGAAACAACGTCGCTGATTGCGCGCGCGAACGCGAGCTTAGAGCGCCGTGAGTCACGGGCAATGCCGCGGCGGCGGCAGCGGCGCGCGTATGCATACAACGACGCCATTGTTGCTACATGCCGTCTTAGCCGCTGCTGCAGTGGAGCCACTGACCTTCGTGCGGACAATTAAGACGATTCTCGCTTTCGCTACGCAAGATGAATTTATCGTCACGAGATATGGCACGAGTGTTAGTTATATAGTCATCCAAATGCCCCCGTATATTGCGAAGGCAGACGCAACAGTAGCGGCGACGGGGGCCACATAACGTCGGTCAATCTGGTCGTAAGATCACGAGGCAAGTCTCGTACGGAGCATGAAATGACGTGCATGCAAACACATGCACTAAACTAAATTCTAACGCAACAGTAATTCAGTCGGGGGTATACAGTTAACCCCCCTTACTCTGTCAGCCCGGAATAAGCTTGGCGACAAAACCAACTAGGCCACCTAACTCACGGCCATGCGACACGACTGATGTAAAAAAAAATCCAACGCACGTTCGCGGCTAGTAGGTTGGCACAGCTAAGCTCTCGACATTTGCGTCACGTGAGGGTTGTCCGGCCGTTCCGACTACCGTGAAAATTGCAGGGGAAATGTTCGAGCGTCTGCTGGCGTGCTACAGTCGAGAGCCTGTGCCGACCGGTGATGTTTTACGACAGGTATACGATCCAGACCGGTGCGAACATCGCCGATGCTGGAGGGAACCGAGCAAATTATAGGTTAGCCCGTGGCTGGGGTAATAACCACGGGCACTCCGCGCCTTCCCGCACGTCTCGTGTGTAACTTAATGTCACACGACGCCCTCGCGTCCCTCGCAACACAACAGTCGTCTGCCTAGATCGCGCCGTTGTTTTTTTGTGGGTTTATGGTATGCGAAATGCACAAAGATACATATACATATACATATACATATACATATACATATACATATATATATATATATATATATATATATATATA
>NW_014577576.1:46032-52978 GCF_000485595.1 Priapulus caudatus
GGGTTGAGAAATTAATTAAGCGGACGAACGAGTAGACGGACTGATAAACCGAATATAGGTGTGAAGCGCTACACGGTAACTCCCACGCGTATAACGCTCGTGAAATAGTGATAAACACATTTCAACTTAGCTATTGTTGTCCGGTTTAATAAATGCCACAGCATCTAATGAATTATGCACGTCACACTTATGCACGTGCATCAATTATGCACATGATCAACGGAAGTGTGCATGGTTGAGTCACTCATGCGCGATATGCTCGAACATCGCTACCATGTTGATGTTATATCATTGTCCGCTGCCCTCTAAATTGTCGCGTAATGCGTTCCATCGCTGCTGCAAACCACGCGAGCCATCTCTCTCTTACCTGCGTGTGCTTTGACATTACATACCGCACAAAGTTAAAGTATACGGCCCCCCCCCACACCACGCACACACACGCACACACACGCACGCACCACGCACAGCACACACACACATCACACGCACGCACGCACGCACGACATATATACCGAGCGCGTCCGACGCTCAGCACGGCACCACACACATATTATATAACGATATTAAATGTATTGTATCTTGTATATTTATCCCTCCCTCCCTCCCTCCCTCCTCCCTCCCTCCCTCTCTTCCTCACTCCCCGTGTCTCTCTCTCCCTTCCTCCCTTCTTTCCCCTCCCTCCCTCTTTCCCTCCCTCTTTCCCTCTCTTTCACTCAACCATAGGATGACTAGTTCTCGGCTTTCCCTTGCACAGTAACACACATTTCCCCGCGGCAGCACAATGCTGCTAATCCTAATGAAGTCGAATTTCACAAGTTTATGCGCGAATAACAAACGAACATGAGAAGTCGCGCGCGCGCTCGCGCCAAAAACGACGCGTCGCCACGGCGGCTCCTCGACTTGCGACGCGAAATTACCCCTGCGCGCTATTGCACATTTTCGCCGCAATTCGCTCGTTTTAAACTCATCCGTCTCAATTGCGCAGCGCGGTGATAATGTTGCAAATGACTCGGGCGCTCATTTAGCTCCTGATCGGCCACTTTGGCCGGCCTAAGTGCGCTGTTCCTGCCTATATAAGGCCGTGCCGGAGAGTAAAGTCGACGTCGTTATTGGTTTGAACTGCTAGAGTTTCAGCGTCGCGCTGGGGTCCGTTTTCTCACGAAAATGTCTCGTAATTTTATCGAGGATTTTTATTCAAATTTTTTTTTTTTGTGTGCGAGCAAGGCTAACGAGCAGCGCTTGTTTAGCGTATATATATATATAGTTTATATACATAGCGAGTGGAAATCGAGCCCCGCGGTGCGCCGCTCTACAGTATCGATCGACCACTCCCAAAATTACACCCTCTCGTCTCTCCTACATATGACTTATCAATACGTTACAAGCTGCTGCTGTCGCTCGCCCACGCCCGCTCGGCGCGACTACGCAAAGAGGTACACGACATAATACATGACTGCGAAATAACTATAACGCCGTAATCGAATTAGGCGGTCTACTCGATCCGTTTCGCCGGATCGCGCAGGACAGCCGGCACAGCGAAATGTCCCGCGTTGCCGATGTTTCGCAGCGGCTTAGAAAGCGGATCGGACGGGGCCTGTAATTAGCGTACCTGCGCGCGAGCGCTGCGAGCGAACGATTCATCAATGTTCAGGTAGACGCAGGTAGACAGGCGCGATTCAGATGCAGATCGGCGCGGCGGCCGTACGTGTACCCGGGGGACGGACCGCCGATAACAGCTTCATGAATAAGCTGATGTGTGCGGCGACGGTCGGTGCTCGCGCGCCGACGTGCCATCCCTCGCGGGCGGACGCTGCCAGCGCAACATGTGCCGTGTCGGTGTCGGTGTCGGTGCGTGCAGGGCGGCGGTGAAAGCGCGACGACAAAACTCGGCTCGTGTGCAAGTATTCGGAATGCGTGCAGGTTACACGTGTATTGTGAGAATGCATACATATGTATAACAGCGTATGCCTGGTCGAAATAAATAGCTATACAAATGAAGTTTGATTCCGAACAGAAATGTGCGAATATGATATGAGCGTATATATATATATTTAATATAGTACATAATAGAGAGTATATAATATAGAGTACATAAATAGAGTAATAGAGTAATAGAGTACATAATATGCTCTTGACTCTACTATTATGTACTCTTGATATATATATATATATATATATATATATATGGGTGATCGTTAATAGATAGCAACGCATGCCTTTTCCGTAACTTTTTATCTGTAATGCTGCTGTAATTTTATTACAGAGAAATGCCCATTTTAAACAAATAAATATATACATATTATATGTATGCATGGTTATTTGCTTAAAAAATATGTCCATAATGAAATTATATTAGCCTTACATACGTATGTTTCCCTTTGTCATAGTGACGAATTTGAAAATATGTCAAATATACGAATATGCGATAATAATAAAAAAATGTAAAAAGATCATTTTCGTCGCTTATATATAATATTATTGTTTATCAACGAGTACGCATGATGCAACTCTAGATTAAAAAAAATATATATTCCAACGACGGAAGACGTAGATAACATGCAGTAACACGTAAACAGAGTCTATCTGATTCTGTATCTCCTAGTTTGTTTTCGTGCCGACGGCATGGCTCGCCACATAGATTACACGGCGACAAAGAGCCAGGTGTAGATATATCGGGATACGATGGCGATCGAGATAGACAAATAGAAAGTGCATACGCCTATCTTCGTCTCTATGGCCCGAATCACATGCGTTTCGATTTTAATCATGGAGGCAGGTGGTGCAGCAACGAGTCAACGATTGGCGTCATAAGGCACAGCGAAGACTCCGGGGAAGGTTTGCGGCGGCGTCGCGCGCTTTCTCTCGCCGTACCCGGTTCACACCTGCGTGCAGCGGCTGTAATAATGGCCTTTCTAAACTTCGCACAATTAAATCCACTGAAGCTATTTCTCCGCCATATGCTTGGCTTGAGCACGAATCGGTAATGCTGGGTTGCGCTGCACGAGCATCCCGCATGACACACCGTGCTCGCTGTCCCGGCTAATGCGCCGCAACGATTGCTGACGTGCTTGTCTTTTCGACTAAGTTCACCACCCCCTTTTTCTGATAACCTTGCGGTACAGGTGTTCGGCACCGCCTGACACTGTCTCTCTTAGTAGCTGCGGGGAATGTTTAGGGGACATGGTGGTAGTATGGTGACGGTATTTGTATACGCTGTCGTGTAGGGAACGGACTATTGATTAGTCGTATATGAGAAATGGAATAGGTTCTTTCGTTACAGACATAAAAAGAGTGAAAATTAAATAGATTAGATCGATTTCGTGAAAACACAGTGCCAGACGCGAGAATTCGCATAGATTAAATATTCACTACGTTTTCAGCAAGAGAGTTTTAGTAGATTTTATTTTAATACAGTGCGAGCAAGAAGATTATCGTAGAATTATGGTTATAGAATTATCTTATCTCAAGTGCGAGAATTCTGGTAGATTTTAACACGCGTCAAATGCAAGCATGTTGGAATTACATAGCTTAAAATACTTCAATCGCAAGAAAACAAAAAATCTGGCTCTAAGACGAATTCATGTTATTTTATATTCATTTTCCCGTAATTGCTCATATTCTGCCATATTAATACTATCAGGAGTAAGATAATATAGGAGATAAGATAAGATAAGATAAGATAAGATAAGATAAGATAAGATAAGATAAGATAAGATAAGATAAGATAAGATAAGATAAGATAAGATAAGATAAAGATAAAGATAAGATAATATAGGAGATAAGATAAGATATAGATAAGATAATATAGGAGATAAGATCCATTTACGTTACCTCCCACACTACTGGACTTCCCAGCACCGGCTCTGTCGTTGCTCACTTCTCACTCCCTCTTCCCACCTCTTTCTCTCGCTCTCGCTCTCTTTCTCTCTCTCGGTCTCTCTTTCTCATTTTCTCTCTATATATCCATTGTTCTAGATATTCTTTTTTTTGTTCTCTCTCTCTCTCTCTCTCTCTCTCTCTATCTACCCACATTTTTCACTCGCATTTTCTCTTTCGTTCGGTCTTCTGTGCGCATGCTCCCTCTCTATCCCTTTCTCTCTGTCGTTTATATTTGGAGTATATTTACATCAAGATGCCCAGCTAACACGCAAACAGCCAGTTATAATAAATATACTACTCATTCTATGTAATCTATGAGTTAATGTCGGTCGGCTGCATTAGTGTGTCCGGCAGCCCAATTTGTATTTTCGAAAGCTACGACACGCATAGGAAGCTACGTATATTTGCACCGAATCCTGCTATTCATGCACCGAAATGAATCTGGTTACAGCTTCATGACAGCACGTCGGCTGCCTGTACGTTCTCCGTCATACGATAGCGATGTGATTATGATTGATTCGGGGACATGGTAGACAAATTGAGCACATTGCCGTGCGACGGGGACACCTCGCTCCTCTTGATAACCCTTTACTGCCTATTTATGCTACTTATCGGCTCGTCTTACATCTAATGACACAGCTCGGTGCCATCACAATGTGCCATCTCTGACGGTCGGCGCTGCTTGTTTTTCACTTAATGACACGTCCAATTGCCGGCTATATACGACCAATGGTGGTATCTGGTGCAAATCTCGCACTAATGACAATAATTTAACACCTTCGTTTGTCCGAGGGCAGTGCGTGCATTCAGATATCCCCACCAGGTAATAATTGTTCCGGCAGCAGCGTGGTGCCCTAAACATGTCAATACGGAGAATGGTTAGGAAATGGCCATATTGTCAGCGCCCGGAAACCGTCACAAGGGGGCACACAATGTGGGCGAATTCAATTTGTCAACCGACGTTGCACGAAGGCTGTGGGAAAATCGGGGATTCGGCAAGACGCGTGCTAATAATGTGTAGAAATGCGTTACAGCAGAGGCAGAGCCATTGCTCGGCCATGGTGCGCGCGCGCGGCTGCCGCGTGTATGCGTATTCGATTAACCCTGCCACGAAACACCGCCCCGATCTCCCAGCTTTCATATAGCTCGCCTAGAACTGCAGTTCGGATCGATAAACGAGATCGTAAAATTCCTATTGGATACAAGTAAATTATCAGTGCTGTTTTGATGCGCTGCGCGCGTGCATAGACAATGATAGCATAATAATATAAGAATAAATTAATGGCCACTGATTATTTGCTCACGATAAAACATGACTGGGCCGGCAAATCGAAAATATCAAAAAATAAATTAAAGTAAGATCAATATTTATGTCAATATAAAACCAAACGAAAATAGAACGCATGATTTATGTCTGCTGCTTTAGTTCTCATCTTGTGAGTGACTAGAATCGTAAGTGCCAATCTATAGAAAAGACAATTGTTCAATCCTGTTCGTCCTACCTTGTATATCACGGCATTTTCTCAACATTAAGCACTAGGAAAACCCACACAACACGATAACAGCACGATAAATCAATCCACAAGTATAGACTGCCGAGGATATGCGATGCTAACAAGTAATCTCGGATATACTTGACCTACATACCTTCAGTTCGGTCCTCTCTAAACTCAATATTTTTCACGTCAACGGCAGCATCAAGGCTTGACAAACCGCACAGATTTCGTTAAATCGCATTATCACGCTCATCCCATTTCCCCCTCTCTCACTCTCTCCTTCTCTTACGCTCCTCCTTCCTCATTTTCCCTCTCTCACTCCTCTACTCTCACTCTCCTCCTTTCTCCCCTGTCTTTCTCTCCCTTTCCCTTCTTCTTCCTCGTTTGCCCTCTCTTCCTTCTCTCTCTCTCTCTCTCTCTCTCTCTCTCTCGCTCTCGCTCTCGCTCTCTTTCTCTCTTTCACTCGTTAACGTCTCTGTCTATGCTCCCCTTCTCTCTCGCTTTATCACTCTCTCTTCTCGCTCCTCCTTTCTTTTGTTCTGTCTATTCCGCCCTCTCTTCCCCGCTCTTTATATCTTTCTCCCCATCTCTCTCAGTCTCTCTCCTCCTCCTCTCTCAATCTCTCTCCCGCTCTCTATTTATCTCTCTTCCCCTCTCTCTGTCTCTCTCCCCCTCTCCATATCTCTCTCCCCTCCCTCAATCTATCCCCTCTCTTTCTCTATCTCTCTCTCCCTCCCTCTCTATCTCTCCCCATCTCTCTCTCTCCCCCTCTCTTATTTCTCGCGCGCGTCGAGCCGTCAACAGTGTGCTCAATCAGAAACAGGAAACGGTCACTTAGCCAGCGCGCGACTCGCCCGGTCAGAAGACCCACAGCGGTGGCGTTCCCACGCCCGCACGAGAAAGGCAGCAGCGCGCGGCAAAAGTCGCCCGAGCACGATCTTTCTTCGCATTCTTTCCGAGATTCGCCTGCCGCGGCGGAGTCTCCTTCCCGCTCTTTCTTAAATTCGGATGTCGTGGAGTCTGCTCCCGCGCTTTCTTAGATTCGCCTGCCGCGGCGGAGTTTCCTCTCGCTCTTTCTTAAATTCGCCTGCCGCGTCGGAGTCCCCCCCCCCTCTCTCTCTCTCTCTCTCTCTCTCTCTCTCTCTTCCCCCCCCCCTCTCTCTCTCTCTCTCTCTCTCTCTTTCTTATGTTCGCCTGCCGCGACGGAGTCTGCTCGCGCTCTTTCTTAGATTCATCTGTCGCCGTAGAGTTTCCTCCCGCTCTTTTTTAGATTCACTTGCCGTAGAGTTTCCTCCCGCTCTTTCTTAGATTCACAAACAACACACACACACATCACACAACACAACACACACACACAGTCACCATATGCAACACACATACACACTTTACAAAATACATTCACACTGCGCACACTACACACACCCCACCACAATCACACACACACCCACACAAGCCAATTGCATACACACACACACGGACCACGCGCCAGGTCTCTTAACAGGACTTTAGTTGACTGATGCACGCGTGGCCGTGCAGCCGCCTTGACTCTGCATTGCTTAATTTTTAGGGCC
>NW_014577576.1:55503-58003 GCF_000485595.1 Priapulus caudatus
CATTTAATTATAACTTCAAGGCACGGACTCCGCCTACCGCGTAGCGGTCAGGTAGTAGCGAAGGCTTCGGGCCAAGTGGGTGGTTCGGCCATAAATGCTGAACAAAACAGCGGGCCGGAAAGACGGCTGCCGTCGTTTATCAATCACCTGGTCGCACGCTGCAAATGACGACTAACATTGCATCTTTTTCTAATCAAGGATCACCTGATGCCGCGGCGGCGGCGCGGTGTTCTCCGGCATTGTAAACCGGGACACGTCCCTTGTCCCGCGGTATTTCGGCAACATCTTCCCTCTACCCCACCCGCTCCTCCCTCTAGGCGAGTATTGAGTATTGAGACGTCAATAATATCATCGTTCTTTCGCAGATTCCGGTCTGCGTATACATTTATCATAATCAGGATGCCCTCGCTCGCGCAGGCGGGAGACTGGTGTGGCCTTAATTGTTCGATCCTCCCAGCGTTTTTTCGACACGGTAGACTCGCGCATCTACGCGGCGAGAACAAACAATTGCGAGCATTCATCGGCTGCGACGACGAATTCGACAATGAAAAAGGACGCGCGCCGGCACGCGCTAACGCGGCGTGCTCGGGGGAACCGTTCACCAATTCGCAGTGCCCGCCGCCGTGCGCGCGCGTCCTGCCGGACAAGGCGAAATAGAAAGGAGCGGGAGGAAACTCCAGGACAAGCAGACGATCCTAAGAAATGTAGCGGGAGGAAACTCTACGCCAAGTGAAATCTAAAAAAGAGGCGGGCAGCCGAACTCTACGGCGACAGATGCCATCTATAGAAAGAGCGGGAGGAACTCCAGCGCAATAGGCGTGTGTGTGTGTGTGTGTGTGTGTGTGTGTGTGTGCGTGTTTGTTTGTGCATGTCTGTCTCTCTCGCAACTTCACTCTTCGCAACGTTTCCATATTTATCGCAAACTCTTGATATCGTACCCTCATTGGCACGTGCGTCTGTCTCCGCACGCGCCTCAGTAATGCAATAACTCGTTATTCGATTCGATAATTTCCCCTCAATAAGTACACGAGAAAGAGAATCATTATGCAAGCGCGGCAAGAAACGCACCGAGAAATGCGCGACGCTCGCCCCGCGCGCCACTTACCTGTGGACATTTACCTGTGTATGTATGGGCGCGTCATTCACTCTCCCTCTCTCCTCGGTAACAATGCGACAGACTCGGGGGCCCGCTTGCGTCGCCCGATCTACATGCACAATGAGCAGGCCGTAATCAGTGATGACAACGGCAAGATCTGCACTCGATAAGCGCGCCGATAAATGGGCGAGAACGCGCTCGATTGGAATATCAATGTCGTTGTTTATTTTCTAAAAGCTGTTGCGATTGCCGATCTCCGGTTAACCTCCGTCCCCCGCGTGTCGGAGATGGGTTACGGCTATTGGCCTGTTACGTAAGAGTGCCCGCGGGCCCGGTTTTTTAATTGAGCATATAATGCAGATGCGCGTGCAAAATTGGTTGACACCGGAGAATATTGATGCGCTTGTAGATGCTATCTGCGCGAAATATCTCCATTCGAATTCGCGATGGCATAACGTCTGATGCGAACTCTCGCGAAATAAACTATGATTAGTGTCAACAGTTAACGCCAGACGTGCGCCTGGCAGGTGTGAAGGATAATTGTTGTAAAACACATAGAGCATACAGAGTCGGGAGTCCAGATGCGGCTGGTGAAAATGGGGCGGTGAAATTATTACGAACGCATGGGCAGCAGACGGGAGATGTCATAAGTTACGTGCGATTATTTTAGAAACTCACCTGACCCCATCTGACGAAGATCACGCGCATTTGAATGCAGTCAGTGATAGTTGATATTATATATATATATGTAATGAGGAGTTTCCTCCCGCTCTTTCTTAGATTCATCTGTCGCCGTAGAGTTTCCTCCCGCTCTTTTTTAGATTCACTTGCCGTAGAGTTTCCTCCCGCTATTTCTTAGATTCGCTTGTCCTGGAGTTTCCTCCCGCTCTTTCTTAGTTTCGCCTTGCCGCAGGGACGCGCGGCGCACGCGGCGGGCACCTGCGATGGATACAGGTCCCCCCGAGCACGCCGCGTTAGCGCTGGTGCCGCGCGCGTCCTTTCATTTCGAATTCGTCGTCGCAGCCGATGAATGCTCGCAATTGTTGTTCTCGCCGCGTAGCGCGAGTCTCGTGTCGAAAAAACGCTGGAGGATCGACAATTAAGGCACACCAGTCTCCCGCCTGCGCGAGCGAGGCGTCTGATTATGATAAATGTATACGCTAGGACGCGGAATCTGCGAAAGAACGATGATTATTGAACGTCTCAATACTCAATACTCGCTAGAGGGAGGAGCGGGTGGGGTAGAGGGAAGATGTGCGAAATACTCGGCGGGAAAAGACGTGTCCGTTTAATAATGCCGAGAACACCCGCGCGCCGCGGCATCAGGTGATCCTGATTAGAAAAGATGAATTGTTAGTCGTCATTTGCAGCGTGCCGACCGGATGATTGATAAACGACGGCAGG
>NW_014577576.1:60503-62775 GCF_000485595.1 Priapulus caudatus
CACACACACACACACACACACACACACACACACACACACACACACACGCGCCTTCCCACATACACACACGCCCGAGTGCACGAACGCACACATACACGCGCACACCATTTTACGTAATCATATACACGCCAAACAAACAACAAACACGCGCGGCGCGTGGTGTCTGAGATCAGCGTCGTCTCTGGCCGCCTGGCTGCCACACACGCCCGCCGTGCGTGCGTACATACGGCAAGCAGGCAGCCACTGGCAGCCTCTCTGCTCAATAGGACGGCAGCATGCGATGGATCCGCGCTGATTTTCATAAGTCAATATTTGCTCGCTGTTATGTTCGACGGACTCAATTTGCTTGATGTAGGCCTGCTTCCGGCGCAAAGCAGAGCAGAATAATTCAATGTGATAGAATCTTAATAAGGTTATAATATTTAAATAACAATAAACAGCTCGGATTCTGATAGGCCGCGTAATGGATAGTCTGGATGATATTCTGATTACGGCCGCTAAAGTTGTCGTATGTAAAATTTTGAATCTTACATAAACGCTACATATATCGGTGATAAAATTCTTTATTAGTGCTGGCTATACTCATTGCGATTGATGGATAGTCTGCTTCCCTCCCCTTTGCCGTCCGACTGGAGCCTTTATTGCTGCGAACATCCTTTGTCTCTGCGAATGTCTACGGCCGTCTAAATTGAGTATATTATAAGTGCTGATGAAATCCGCGTTTTCCCTCCCAAACGCGAATCAATTCATCACGAGATGTGAGGAGTCGTCTGCGAGGCGGTGACGTCATGGCGCGCGCGCGAGCGAGCGGGGAAGACCGGCATCTCGGCTGTAATCTCGCCACGCAGCGCCAGCCTCCCTTTCTTCGCGCGCGCTCGCCACGACCTGATCAATGTCTGGCGGCGACTCCACGCCCCAAGACCGCAAAGAGGGTTGGCCTGTTCGCGTCAGTCGGGCGTACGTAATCCACGCTGTGGGGTCGGGTCAGCGTCTAAGCGGCGGCGCGTTTCACACACCCTCCCCCGCCCCGTCGTGCGCGGCTGGCTCGCCCCTCGCGCATTGTGCTCGTGACACCGCCAGCCAGCCGCCTATTGTTTTTGGCTGATGTACCGGCGCCAAAGTTGCACAAATACGTGCCCGACGAAAAGCTGCTCCGTGTAGGATTTGCGTTGCTCTTACACGGCACCCTTCGCGCTGGGCATAGAAATCGCAGCGACGAAGACAGTGGAACCTGCCAGGCGGTATTACGACGGGTCCGTGCCTCCTCCGTACAGTCAATGACTGTCTACCTTGTATACAGATGCGACTGACAGAGTAAGCGCCGTCACTGAAGCCGTCTTTGGTATGTCGCCGGACTGCACGTAATGTGACACGTCTACGTGTTTGTATGACCCCTTTAAGAAAGAAATTGAATAAAATAGAAATAATATTGCATTTTGCATTTGATGATTTTGATTGTTCAACTGTCACAAAAATGACCCAATTGACCCTGTAGGTTTGCCGAAAAAAATTACGCATGTGTGTACACCACGTATTGCAGGATATATATATATGTCTCGTAAAAATGTTGATTTTAGGTTAAAACGCGTCGAATTTTGATATAGATACGTCCGAATTCATAATCGAATTAAAACCAGAGCCAGCGATGACATCTAAAATATTTTTCTGCCGTTTCAGAATGCATATGATCTTCTAAATGTTTTATGACTAACCGGTTTGACGATGCGGTGGGCGATTTTTCCTTTCTTTTGTAATACAACGCGTTTTCCTCGCTAAATTTACCACCGAATATGGCTGTTCGCAGATGGCGCCCATTGCTGTGCCTATCGGGCAAGACAACCGGTATGCACACTGGGCGAAGTTTGTCGAAGCAGTAACAGCATTTTCTATAGCAGTATGAAAGCGCTGGCGAGAGCTATTAAATGACAACTTTCCTTTAAATGTACGTCGCAATAAGGACAGCCCACCCCTAGCACGTGTTAAATCCACAATTTGTAACCAGGAAAAGTTGACATGCGTGTTTCAGCCTAAGTCGTATAATTTACGAATCGTAAACAAGATAGTTTCGTTCTACGAGCGGGGCGTTTGACTTCCCACTGCACCTCTTAGCCTCGACGCCAATATCATGCGACACACGCACGCCGTCATGCGTGCGTGCACACTTACGCGCGCACACACACGCGCTCACAGACGCACACACACGCGAGCGCACGCACACACACGCGAGCGCACGCACACACACGCATAGTCCGTGCACGGGAATACGCACACA
>NW_014577576.1:62785-66023 GCF_000485595.1 Priapulus caudatus
TGTGTGCGTATTCCCGTGCACGGACTATGCGTGTGTGTGCGTGCGCTCGCGTGTGTGTGCGTGCGCTCGCGTGTGTGTGCGTGCGTGTGTATGTAATTTTGTGTATATGCATGTGTATGTGCGTGTGCGTACGTGGCGTGTGCGTGTGTGTGTATATCTGTATGTGCGTGTGTATGCGGGTGTGTGTGTGCGGGTGTATGCGCGCGCGTGCGTGTGAGTGTATGACTGTGGTAAGCATCGTATGCTCGTCTCGCTGCTCGGTATTTGTGGTAGTGTGGACGTGCCGGCTGGTGGCGAGCTACGAACCCTCCTTACCTACACCACCCGCGAGTTCCTCGTGCATCCCACACCTCGCGAAAGAATATTATGCCGCGATAGGAAAACGTTTGCTCAAATTATAAATACAAATGTAAATAGAGAAAAACATTAATTATTATATATATATATAATAATATAATATAATATATAGTATAATATATATATATATATATATATATAATGTATATATATATATGATGTATATATATCGCTTTCCCCTTTCCAAAATTTCCACAGCGCGTTTCGTGGCCTCGAGCGCATTTTTGACAAGTTCACTGGAAATGATTACCTATCGGCTGCTAGCCGTGTTGTTTTGTCTAGGCATGAAGTGTCGGTTACCTTACGAACGTCGCCTGCGTGTCGGGACCTGCGGTATGTATTACCGCACGCGGCTTTCTACGACAGAAACAAGTCAAAGAGCATCGATACGCAGAGGGCATAGCCTAGTTTCAACCCAAGCGCATTCGACGCTAATGATGGGTCTCCCGGCAACATGAAATGGTCTTCTGAAGTTCCTGTATCAACAGTCACGAATAATACAGACACAACTAAAGCACGCCTGCGGGCCAGCCAGTTATAAAATGTTTAAATTCATAGGCTACACCGCGCCGTAAAAGTAAATGCAGCATGCTTAACCAGTAAGATTACACACAACCGACCAGTTTCTTCACCCACCGGATTTTGCTTCCACCGCGGAATAATAATTTTTAGCCGTATATAAAGGTTATGCGACATGTTAGACAGTGGTTCACTTCGCTTACATGGGTGACAATCGCTAGAGTTCGCGTAACTTTTATCGTTCGTCGAATAAAATAAAATTAAAGAATAAAATTCGCTAAACCCTACTAAGTCTAACCGATCGCATATACCAGACAAGCTGTCATTATATTGTTGCAAAACTCTTTTGACGGTTTGATGAAAGCGAGAACAGCGCTATGGGCTTAAAAAGGGAAGAGCGAGCGCGCGAATCTTAATGCGTTGTCATTTCGTCCAAAAAACAGCCGGCAGAGGTAAAATAACAGCTGCGCGCCAATATGTCCGTCTTGTTTTGCGCCCATTTTTCAGCGTTTCCTTTCACACATCTTTTTCACGCGCTCGCATGGCCGGTGTACATTCTAGCGAGCGAACACTTAGGAATAACCTTATCATACGTTCGGATGTCAGCGCGTTTCAATGGTCCCGGGTCGGTGCTGTCAGGCGGGGGCGATCAATCGAACAATGCCGCAGCGGGATTGGTTCTCGCTCGCTAGATGAGGCCCGCGCGCTCGTCGCCACACGCCTCGAGTGCCCACGCGCGAGACGCGCGCGCCCGTCTACGCCGGAACAATTGCGGAGCCATCAGGCATCATCTAACACGGTCTCTCGGTTGCCGACGGCAGCACGGCACGCCATTCCGCTTGCCAGAGCCCGTGCACAAGCAGGCAACGCGCTATCTGTCGCACACGTGAACAGCTGATCCAACGAGCACATCCTCGGGTTCAGCTCTCTGTCTCTCTTTCTCTACGCGCGCATCTCTCGCTCTCTCTCTCTCTGCCTCTCCGAAAAACTCGTAAATCGACCGGCCGTCTCGGCTGCGCACGCTGCGGTGCCATAGCTACGAGGATCGCGCCGCCGCGGCCGTCCGTCGCCCCTCGTCGTCGATCCGCCCCCTTCTCTCCCCCGTCGTCGGCGTCGCACGAACGCTTTCCGTCGCTCTCGCGTTTGGTTCTCGCTCTCGGCACGTCGACTCTGTGATCGAGCACGACCGACGGCGCATCTGCAAGGCTGGAACGTCATTTCATGGCAACGTCGATCATTGGGGTAAGTGCATGTGTGTTTTTCTATATAGCGCGATGTTTGATCCGCGAGTATTGCACGGATACGTATACGTCTGCTGCAGATTTTGGGCGACCTCGCGCGTCTCGCTCTCGCTCTCTCTGTTCCCAAGAAATAAAAAAATTAAAAATTAAAAATTAAAAAATATAGATATAGATATAGATATAGAGAAAGCATGTGTCTGTGGGCGAGAGAGAGAGAGAGAGTGAGAGAGAGAGAGAGAGAGGGGAAGAGAGAAATGGAGATTGCGAGCGCGATGAAAGGGGAGTTTAAACTAAGGGTGGACAGAGAGAGGCAGCACGCGTGCGAGGGAGAGACACACACACAGCGAGGGAGAGAGAGAGACGCTTGCAAGCAGCCGAGACAATTGCCTAATGCTAGCGGGCCGTGAGGGCCATTCATCAGATCTATTGAGTTATTTCTGGATTAGTTTATCCCTTTCTAAAGAGCCCCTTAACAAAGCAAATAAAGACACACGCCAGGGATGAGGTCGAGCGAGAGAATAAACAGACCCGTGAATGCGCAGTAAGTCAACACAATCAACTTTGCTTTCGAACATCAAAGAAGGTTTGGTTTGCAGTGAACTGGCCCACCGTGTTTACATATCAGCGGCGAGTTTATTCAAACAGAAATTACACACCGAGAGAGAATACGTTCGGTACACAGTTAAGTATTGCCCTAATGTAAAATGTACACGAATGTCAATGATAGTGAGATCGTGCAGATACTAACTAACAGAGGAGGTTGACTGCTACGAAGACAGCATGAGCATCTTCGCTACGAGAAGATCTTGATTCGTGCTTCTCTCTCTCACGTATGCGAACGCACATACGCATGCACACACACGCGCACATACACACACGCACGCGAACACACGCACACGCGCACATACACACACGCACGCATACACACGCGCACATATACACACAAGCACGCGAACACACGCACACGCGCTCATACACACACGCACGCGAACATATACACACACGCACGCGAACACACGCACACGCGCACATACACACACGATCACATACACATAAACACATACTCGCACGCACACGCGCGCGCGCGCACACACACACACACACACACACACACACACACA
>NW_014577576.1:69245-76311 GCF_000485595.1 Priapulus caudatus
CAGCATTATAATCTATCTATATCTCTATCTATATCTATTTATTTATCTTATCTATCTATCTATCTATCTATCTATCTATCTATCTATCTATCTATCTATCTATCTATCTATCTATCTATCTATCTATCTATCTATCTATCTATCTATCTATCTATCTATCTATCTATCTATCTATATATCTATCTATCTATCTATCTATCTATCTATTTATCCATCTATTGACCTATCTATCTATCTATCTATCTATCTATCTATCTATCTATATCAATCTATCTATCTATCTATCTATCTATCTATCTATCTATCTATCTATCTATCTATCTATCTATATATCTATCTATCTATCTATCTATCTATCTATCTATCTATCTATCTATCTATCTATCTATCTATCTATCTATCTATCTATCTATCTATCTATATATATATATATCCATCTATCTATCTACCTATCTATCCATCTATCTATCTATCTATCTATCTATCTACTTATGTATGTATGTATGTATGTATGTATGTATGTATGTATGTATGTATGTATGTATGTATGTATGTATGTATGTATGTATGTATCATACATACATACATACATACATACATACATACTATGTATGTATGTATGTATGTATGTATGTATGTATGTATGTATGTATGTATGTATGTATGTATGTATGTATGTATGTATGTATGTATGTATGTATGTATGTATGTATGTATGTATGTATGTATGTATGTATGTATGTATGTACGTACGTACGTACGTACGTACGTATGTATGTATATATAAATGAATAAATAAATATATATATATATATATGCGCGAAGAATTTACCGTTGTTCGCAAACAATATTGAGAAATCTCACGATGACATGCGCGATGGCGCGTAAGTAACAAGATAAATAACGAAGGTAAATAAATTCCAACCTATATCTTAAATGTCGTGACGCGGGGCAAGGTGGATAGATGTTCCGAACGTGATCTCGTGCTCGTGAAATCAAGGGAGCGTTTCGAGCGACATTATCATTGTAATCGTGGGCAAACACGCGCTCCATTCTACGCGCGCTTGATCTTGTTTGACTACATACATCGCAGGCGTGAGGTGATATTGCCGCGTGCACACGCACCGCGTACCTCGCCGCCGTCCAGAAATTTTAAACTATTTCAATATTTGCGATTAATTCGCGCGCGTTCGGTCGCCGTGTGACGTTGTATTGTTGACTTGATGCTTCGTCGTATTGTTGACGCATCGTGCGCGCACACGCGGATGTGTAGCTCGTGCGGGTGTTCTGGACAGCAGATATAGCCACGTTGGTGTAGCTCGTACGGGTGTTCTGGACAGCAGATATAGCCACGTGGGTGTAGCTCGTGCGGGTGTTCTGGACAGCAGATATAGCCACGTGGGTGTAGCTCGTGCGGGTGTTCTGGTCAGCAGATAGCCACGTGGGTGTGGACCTAACACGGGTAATTTCCCGTGGATCATCAGATGGGTCTAACTTGTACTTGTACGATTCGCTGACCCGCTAAAAAAGCATCGATGCTCATCGTGCGAGGCCTTCGAAAAGAGAAGCTCCATTGTTACCGAGTGGGAGGGGAGGAAGGACTTAAGTGTAGGGGTGGGGTGGGGGAGGGGCGGCATCGGCACATTATGTTAGGTGTGCAGTTCCGCACACCGGGGGAGTCGATACCTCTGCGTGTAGCCGCCGCTGACGCAGAGCTTGGTCGTAGCTGGTTGGCTTCAGTGGTGTGTGTGTTCCCGCACCGTGAACAGAGAGCCACTAATGGAGCAGCCAGCCAGTGCGCGCGCCTTCTCACTAATTACCCCCGCATACACAGCAGCGCCTGGGTTATGATTATTAAGCACCCACCGGATGACTAAATCCTAAGCCAAGCACCGCACGTACAAATGCCAGCACGTCGTTAGCGAGCTCAGACGCCTGCCGTACGCTGGACAAGGCGCGTGGTAGTTGTCAACCTCGCGCTCTCTGGCTGTCTGTCTATCTGTCTGTCTGGCGCGATCCTTCACTCTCGGTCGATTGAACGCGTCGGAGTTTGGTGTGACAATATAGATCGCAGCGAAGACCACCACAAAAGAGACTTATCGAGAGAGAACGCCTTGCGCTCGTGAGTATTATGCGGCAGTTGTTAGTGTAGCCCACCCACCGCCACCCCTTCCCACCCATCCGCCCTTGCCTGACACCCGTCTCCCGCCTCCGGGTAACACTATAAGACATTATTATTATGCTACTTGTAATTACCTGGGTTCTCCCCCACCCGCCCACGTCCACCCTACTCGCGGGTGGAGCGTCGGCGGCGGCTATAATACCGTAAGAAAGATTATAAGGATCGCGACAGATTATAGGGCTACGATGAAGGAGTCTGCTGGAGACCGAGATGATGGTTATTTGGTCACGAGCACCGTCATCGCGTTGCTTGAGTATGCATAAATCATCAGAGTGGCGGCCGTCTCGGCGCTGGCCGGAGCCGACAGTCGCTCGTTGCTCGTGTCCACGTCCGCACGCCCCTCAGACGGCGCGGCGACGCCGTTAGTTTTAACAGCGGCCATCTCTTTCTTCGATATAATCGCCTTCGTGTCTTCGCGCCGAACCGTCCGCCGAAACTCGTATTATACTGCTGCTGGCAGCGCGCAGCTTCTCACTGCGTGTGTGTGCGTGTGTGTGTGTATGTAAGCCCGCTGCAGGATTCGTGCGTGCAAGTGGCAGCCGAGCGGGTCTCTGATCTTCTTTATGAGCCACCTGTATAGAACACCAGCGAGACGCACGCGGCTACACGTACGTATAACCTGTTGTCAAAAAAAATAGGGGAAAATCAAAATCGCCTTCGCCGATCGCTGAGATTTTACATAAGCGTCATGCCGCCTCTTCGGCAGGCAACATGGCCGCCGGTTATACGAAAACTACTCGTTATCTGCGGGGTTGTTTTTTCTCCTTCAGTTCCCCGTGACATTCTTATCTACCTATCAGTGAGTTGTCTTGGACGAGAACCACGTGAGTCGGCGAGTATTCGGTTCGGTAGATCAAGCAGGTCGGTGCGGGCGAGCATAAAGCATACCAGCAGCCAGCCAGCTACGCGGGCCGCTCCAGCGAGTGTCTGCTTGCGTGAGCCGCATAGACAATCGAGAGCGAGTCGTACAAGACTAATCTTCCGGACGTATTCATGCTTAGGCAGATTAAGCAGGTAAAGCGGAGATAAGACGGTTTACGGGAGATAAAGGTCTCGACATTGTGCCGGTGCCCAGCCGATACTGTCATTACAACAGCGCGCGTTGCCTTTATGCGTGGTTTGTCTCTCGTCGGCCGTGTATCTATTATGATCTAGAGCGCTCTCGCGACTCGCGAAAAAAGAAACGAGCAGCGTACTGCGTTTTCGTTCGGAAATTTATTCGCCGAATTTCACTGAAAGCTTTTCGCGTAATTGTACTTTTGTTGGTATTGCCTGATCGACATCAAAGCGGGCGCAACATCAAGAAATGAAATTGAACGAGGATTGCATATTCCCGTCCGGTAGTATAACTTAGCAAAATTACATTTACGCGAGCTGGTAGAGCCACGCGACGTCTATCTACGCGCACGTATCGTGCCGACTGCGATGAGCTCGGCAAATTTGCGGGCGCGAGCCATAAAGAAATAGTCGGATAGCAATTCCGACAGTCGCACTCTATATTCACACAGATTCTTCGCAAAAGGCTCGCAATGAAACGGCAATATTTCAAAACCGATCGCAACGACTCTTTCCGTCCGGCAGCTTCGCTTGTACACATGCCCCGGCTGAGATGCCTCGTTTGCTGATGTACAGCTGGCCCGTTATTCATAGACACCAAGATAAATGTTCGCTATATAAGGACGTGTCAGGTTCAAGACGCACGCACGGACGTACGCACGCACGCACGCACGCACACACGCACGTTGTTTCTGCATGACGTTTCTGCACGCACTGGACGTGGCAATGTTTCCTCGGTGCGGACGCTCGTGTGCGCTATTGACGAAGCTGCCACAGCGATCCATCATACAGCCGCTAATGAAGTTTACGATCTTCGAAATATGACGTTTTCGCATAGTTATCGCGCCAAGCTGCTGCTGCTGCCTATACGTTGTCTGCACGCTCGCCGTCTCGGCTCGGGGCGAAGTTTAACGCGCTCCCCCGTCCTCGTCTCTCCGCGATTGATTTTGCAACTATTGCTGTTGGTATTCATGAACGCATGCGGCCGGGGGTCTCCAAAGAGTCCTAAAATGTAATGAAATAGCCGTGTCTTAGCTGCGATAGAGCCACTCGTCGTAGGTCACCAGCGACTGCGGCGTCGGCGGCGTCGGCGGCGACGGCGGCGGCTAACGTAGGGTCAACATCGGCGGGCTTTGAGCATGTAACCGCGACCGTGCGCGAGTGGGGACGAGACGTTGTTGCCCGCGTGGCATGTATATGGCTCGTTTCTCGTCCGTTGACACTTCTGGGATTTGCCGAGAATGTGTGCACTCGACCCCGGCGCGCCCTTCTCCTCGTGACGGAGCGGACCACCAACGCTCATCTCATATTATGCAACGTCGAGAAGCAGTTAATGACGAAAATGACGGTTTGATCGATTGTCTCTCGTGTTTCCGAATCGACGGAGTGTAGCGGTCCGTATAGGCGAGCTGACGTGACGCGACGACCCCTCGATTTCGGAATGATCGCCGACGGTATTTGTCATCTATCGACGCGGGTGGTCGTCTGTCGGCGTGACTGGTCGTGTGTCGGCGTGACTGGTCATGTGTCGGCGTGACTGGTCATGTGTCGGCGTGACTGGTCATGTGTCGGCGTGACTGGTCGTCTGTCGGCGTGACTGGTCATGTGTCGGCGTGACTGGTCGTGTGTCGGCGTGACTGGTCGTGTGTCGGCGTGACTGGTCATGTGTCGGCGTGACTGGTCATGTGTCGGCGTGACTGGTCATGTGTCGGCGTGACTGGTCGTCTGTCGGCGTGACTGGTCGTGTGTCGGCGTGACTGGTCATGTGTCGGCGTGACTGGTCATGTGTCGACGTGACTGGTCATGTGTCGGCGTGACTGGTCATGTGTCGGCGTGACTGGTCATGTGTCGGCGTGAATGGTCATGTGTCGGCGTGACTGGTCGTCGTCGGGCAGCATGTTAACGTGATCTCGCGAGATCTACCGTATCGCATGGAACCGCTAGTTGTTTGTGCATCTCACGGCAAGCATTCGTGCACGCTGTAAATACAGCCGCAGAATTTACTCTAGCACATCCCTATAAGCAGCTATAGCCCTGTCCGAGAGCTGTTCGAGATCTAATTTCACGCGGGCTAAGAACCGTAACAAAACAAACTGAAGTAACGTGTGGGCGTGTCAGGGGGGTCGGTAATATACGCGGATGAACCGCCTAAAATCGATTAAATGTGCGCTCTTAGTCACGCCTTTCAACTGGCAATAGTTACCTTGTTGTGTATATATATATATATTATATATATATATATATATTACTTATATACGTATATATATATATATATAGACTATTATATCAGCGATGATCTCCATTATGTATCGTCATTGACTTATATATATATTATATGAGTGCGGGGGTACGTCGTGCACGTGGCACGTAGAGTTTAGGTCGCGTGCGTGCGTGTGTGTGTGCGTGCGTGTGTGCGTGCGTGCGTGTGGGTGTGTGTATCAGCGCGGCGCGCGTCAGCTAAAACCCATCTCCTGTTGATGACACGAATTCTGCTCTATTGCGCTGGACGCAGTGTTTCGTAGATTGACAATCCGCACAACACCTTTGTGCATGCTCCGGCCAAAGATGTTATCTAACGTAAGCGTAAACCTGCTTCTGAAGATGCGTGTGTGTGTATGTATGAGCATGCACATACAGGTTCATCTCAAGGGGCAAACACAATCAATGTTTATTGTTGTTCCGCAATGACTTCGTGGGACCGTTGTCTTCGTCAAAAGCTCTCATTCTCGGCATGGTTGTTTGACTGACACTGAAAGAGATGCGTTCGTTTGCCTGCTATACGGCAACAGGTCGGCAGCCGCTGATGGTAATTCGACAACGCGCGGGAGGGATAATAGTTGATGCTGGCGAGAAATAGCCTTGTCCGTGTGTTTACGTGCTTTATATGCGTGCTTTTGTACGAGCTGACTCACACGCCTGTACGTGGTAATGTACGTCCATATAATCTATTAGTCCCCGCCTGCATGTCGATATGACGGCTTTAGAGCACTTGCAAATATCCACGGAGTCAGGACTCATCTCCATATTTGTTAGCAAAATAATCTACTGCATTTTAGTATAATTCTGACCCAAAATATTAGGCCTACATATAGAGCATCAAGCTGTGAAAATAGCGTTTTGGTGTTAAAAAAAATAATTTGCCCGATAAATATTATAATACATTCACAATTATAAGACGAACATGTGTTCTGTGCGTATAGGGTGAAATTCATACGAGATTTTTTCCAACCGAGTCCCCGTAAAGACCTGGTCGGTCTTTAAACCGAAAAAATCAGTACATAAATCCATCGCCATTTTATGCTCGCTATCGACGAGCTATTTCATCGGTACAGGCGTATTATAACAGCGTAAGCTAATACAGATTGTCTATATTCTATTGTATGGCATATATAGCCCCCCTTATCTCACCGATGTTCGGGGTGAAAAGTGCCGTGGTATTGGCCTTTGGCGTCGAAATTATTTCGCATTTTACTCGACCATTGCACGACGCTGTGTTGGTTCACCTCGGGCGAAAAACCGCCAACCGTGATTCCGCGTTGCCGCATAACGATAGAAGAGGAATTGCCCACCAGACCAGCGCTGCAAGGTAATCGCGACGGTGGCAGTATAATCTGCTGTATCCATAAACAGTCCCATACATTCTGTTCGCAACGACATGAAGCGTCAAGATTTGTTAATGCTATTAATCTAGAGATTCCAACCCGTGACCTGCATCGCTTATTATAGAGAGGGACGGGGGAAGTTGGTGTGTGTGTGTGTGTGTGTGTGTGTGTGTGTGTGTGTGTGTGTGTTGTTGTGTGTGTGTGTGTGTGTGTGTGTGTGTGTGTG
>NW_014577576.1:76577-78463 GCF_000485595.1 Priapulus caudatus
GATAGATAGATAGATAGATAGATAGATAGATAGATAGATAGATAGATAGATAGATAGATAGATAGATAGATAGAGATAAGCTGGTTTTTCCAAAAACGTAATTAGGTTAGCATTATTAATCGATTAACGCGATTGCTAGTTTGTCATTGAGATACGCACGTCCAGTTATTGTGATCAATATTTTCCGGCCGAGCAAGCAGAAAGCGCGCCTAATCAGCGTGGACCATGCAGTCGGCGAACCGCTACAAGCATCATGATTGCACAGAAACAGTCCGCGCCGCCGATGTATAAATTTATTAAATTCTTCCCGTTCATTAGCAACAGCGGATATAATTGATCTGGTTAGATGATGAAAGTGTTGGCCAAGTGCGCAGAAGAGAGGTCAATCTAGCGAATGTCACGTCTCTCTCTCATTGCGAGCGGTAAGCGAGGCGTGCAGATTTGTTTGGCCGACCAGCGGTGATTGCTGGAGTTAACAAGTCTTCCGTATCTCTTTGAACATAGTAGTTACTTCGAGGCGTAGCGTATATAACGCATGCTAGACTCTCTTCATCCGTATAATGATGTTCGACCACCGACATAACTAGCAAAGACGCGGACTTATTAGAAGCTGCCATAGCTCTAGCGACTACAGCAAAGAGGTGAGAGTGTGATAATCGGTCACATCAAGGAACACCGAATGAATGCGTGGATGAAAGAACGAGCGAACGCGCGCACGCACACATTCACGCACGCACGCACGCACGCACGCACGCACGCACACGCGAACGAACGAATTAATTGATGAATATATAAAAATTTATAAATGAACGAATGAAGAAACGAACGAATGCGTCAAGCAATCAAAATTAGTCTCGTCAGACGAAATAATAACGAACCGCGAACGTTTAAATTGCCAGCGTGCTGTTTTGCGCAGGTATATATACGTACCTCCTGCCAACAAGGCCATAATAATTGTGTTCCTCCCGTGTGGGAGGTGCGCGGTCGCTCGACAGGCACACCGGCGTCGCGACCCGCTGGACTCGCTCCTTTTCTTAATTAAACAAATCTTGCCCAATTTCTCCGAGAGCAAACAATTAATGCAGACGGGGCGGGCCGAAACGGTATTTGCTTAATCAGACGCAAAATTCTGGAGCGAGCTAAATTGAAAAGATCAGCTGCCGGGTAAATAGGGGGCCGCGTATCTGTCGGCCCACCTAGATGGCCTCCGCTGGGCTCGGGTGCCGAGCTACGCGTAATTCGAGCGTATTTACATCGCCAGTCTACAAACAAACCCTTTCTTAACGGTCCTCTAATGAGCAAACGGCGGTACTGCCCACTGAAGCCCGCTGAATGGTAAGAGGCGGGACGGCGTGTGCGTCTACGAACTCTATAATTTATCCCCGGTGATATTATTTTTTGTGTACAAAGCGCTGAGCGCAGCATGATGAAGTGATCAGCGTGCTGTGGATCAGTGGACGAACAGACGTCTCCTGAATGCGGCATGCGTCCAGCCGCCCACCGTCCCGAGCGTGCGGCGTGCACGGAGGGCGACCACCGCCGCGTACATGCCCCGCTCCCGCAAGCTTCCCACCACACAGCACACATGACGCATTCTAGCCTCCCACCACACAGCACACACGATGCATGCTAGCCTCCCACCACTACAGACACAGACGCATGCAGCCTCCCACCACACCGCACACACGACGCATGCAAGCCTCCCACCACACAGCACACACGACGCATGCAAGCCTCCCACCACACGGCACACACGACGCATGCTAGCCTCCCACCACACGGCACACACGACGCATGCAAGCCTCTCACCACACCGCACACACGACGATGCTAAGCCTCGAAAAAAAAAAAAAAAAAAAAAAAAAAAAAAGAAAAAGAAAAAAAAA
>NW_014577576.1:78488-81483 GCF_000485595.1 Priapulus caudatus
GATCGAGGCAGTAATGTTTGATGATCGGAGAGAGTAGAGGCTGAGCCCACGAGTGACCATATGAGAGTACGATTTATTACTCGCCAATTGACATCCACTGAGTCTCCCCACTCTCTCACACGCGTGATCTACGTATGTGCATCCACTCACACATCATGTATAGGTACCACAGCGTGCCATGTGAGCCACACGTAATTTTTGTGGATGCGAAAGTCGCCACTAGAAGGCCCGGCTGATGTCGTCCGTGTTGCCTTGTGCTCGATGCTCGTATCTCGTGACTCGATGTGTGCACATGTGTCGCGAGTGTCGAGTGTTGCTGGTATTGTCTGTTATGTGTGTCGTGTCTGTGTTTTTTGTCGCGTCGCATGATCGTAGCGATGGTGGTGAGATCTGAGTGTGCTGGATGTGTGAGCTCGCAGTCAGTACGCTGGCCTTCGTGCGTGCCGTAGCGCAGCGTAGCGTTTCGTCCGACGTTCGTATGATGTGAGGGCTCGTGATTCGCATAGTTGCGCTCCAAGTGCTGCTGTGTGTCCCGTGGTTCTTGTGACTAGGTGCTGAGGTGTGTCGCTACGACGCTATCGATACGCATGTGTGCCTGATGTGTGAGTGCCTGTTTGGTCGCCTCATCGCTGTCGACAGCGTGGATACACACGAGAATGTGTATTGTCGCTTATCACTTCGCACCTGATAGGTGCACACACTGTACGCATTTTGCGAGAGGCCTTCTTCTCGTACCGACACGGGGGACCTAGACCGGGATGTGCGCACCTAGTCCTCCACCACAAACGTGGCACACACGGACGCATGGCAAGACCCTCAACACGCACCGCACCACACCCGACGCATGGCAAGCCTCCCTACACCACCTGCAACACGGACCGCATGGCAAAGCCTCCCACCACGACACATACGATGCATGCAAGCCTTCCACACACACACGCACACACGACGCATGGCAAGCTACCCACCACACGGCACACACGCGGCATGGCAACCTTTCCACCATCCGGGGCGGACCGCGTAAGACAGGCCACCCACCTACCGCTGCCCGCTGCCCACTGCCCCTGTGACCGCTGCCCACTACCCGGTGACCGCTGCCCACTGCCTCTGTGACCGATGCCCACTACCCGGTGACCGCTGCCCGCTGCCCACTGTTCGGTGCTCCGTGACAGCTGACGGGAATTCATAAACAGTTCGTTTCGTGACAGATCATAGCTTGCTTCGGTGCATATACCCGTGATGCGCTCACCTACTACTTATACGAACAAGCAACTGCGCTGCGTCGCGGAATAATACAATGATGTCGCATGCGCGCGTGAGTGAGTGACATTGCCACGTATATTCAATCGCGTATCGATGCATTCCCGATGAATAATCCTGAATAGCGAAACTCTACGGCCGAACATGCCTACTGCATTGACTCTTCATGGATATAGCCTCCGACCACGAGAACGCCTTCGCAATCTATTTCACATTCAAGTAGTAAACCAGTTGGAGATCATATAATATCTGTCGCGCGCACTAGCAGACGACTACCGGTTTAGAACAACGTTCGCGCCCCGAGGCGCTATTATCAAATGCACGTTGCAACCCTCAAAAGCGCATTACTCCCCGCTTTATTTCACTAGATGGTTTTTTCAACGCCATCTCGCTGCGTGTCCCAATGGTTTACTCGTCAGCCGGCCGACGCACGAGCTTCATATTTTACATTTTAACCATCGGAAAATCATTTCGCCGTTTCCGAAATCATTTTCTAGTTTCGTTAATTATTTGGTAATTTTTAGAATGCGACACACATCGTTTTGCACTTGCGCGTTCTATAGGTGAACGGGGGCAAGTGTCGGCACTAGAGTAGTGCACCTATTGATCTACACTTAGGGCAGATTTGAGTAATTTCGGCATGTTTACTGTCAAATTAATACTGACAAATTTGCGCTAGAGTGCAGGCGATACCTTTAGGCGGGTAGTGGGGAGGGCGTTCGTAGATGGAGTAGAATTTCTACAACGGCGAGCCAAGCTGCAACCCTACACAAACGGAAAATGTAATAAAAACTGTGTTTGTGTTTGCATGCGTGCGTGCGTGCGGACGTGCGTGCGTGGGCGCGCGCGCGTGTGCGTGCTTGTATGTACGTGTGTGCGTGCGTATGCATGCGAATGTGCGTGCATGAGTGCTGCAAGAGCATGTGTGTGCGCGCGCGCGTGTGTGTGCGTGCGTGCGTGCGTGCGTGCGTGCGTGCGTGCGTGTGTGCGTGAGTGTGTGCGTGTGCGTTGGTGTGTATTGACTGCAAAAAGACATCGGTTCATGTGCGTTGGCGCTACAAGTTGCCTTTTCACGAGTAATTATACAGCTGTATTGCTGTCGGGCCTGCCTTCGACGGTGAAATTACACGTCTGCGAGCAGTTCTCAATTCGGAACATTTGTCGCGCTCGAATATGCACACTCACCGGGTCGCTAATCAAGCCTCATAGATACATTCATTTCTTCAAACCGTACGATAATTTCAAACATTCCGCTCTGTGTCAGCTTTGTACGCGCAGCTCGGCTGCAACAATTCGCGGCTGTTCACTTGATAATGGCTCACAGGCTTCGGTGCTACTCAGCCGTCCATAATTGCTGATTCCCTTGGTGATAAACCGTGCTGGCGAGCGATTCATCGTAGAGGTATGGACCTACCGTGGTCCTGCTTGTTCGACATCGTTCTTGTAGACACCGACCGTTCCGTCGTCCGCTACTGTTTCCTCGGCACACCGTGACGTTTCGCTTCCAGTCTAGATGGCAGGTATTCAGCGGCGAATCGGTGGACCACCTCTACGTTTAGACAATTAGTCCTGTTTTCGTTTCGAAAATCTGACGGTGGATCATAATGAGACGGTTCGTTTCTCACCAAACTTCACTTTTCAACAATGTTATCCCTGTGTGCCGAAAACCGTTAAATATGCACACCCATGTGTGTGTACCTACCACGGGTATATATATACATATATAATTATATAT
>NW_014577576.1:81493-84121 GCF_000485595.1 Priapulus caudatus
GAGAGAGAGAGAGAGAGAGAGAGAGAGAGAGAGAGAGAGAGACAGAGACAGAGAGAGAGCGGCACGGGAATAACTTCTTCCCATTGTAAGGAAATGCGTGGCTGCGACCACCGTCCGCCATAATTGCTGACCACTGTTCTTGCCGCTCTACCTGTGACGGAGCGCCTTTGATGTGCGCTGTTGTCTTGCTGCGGCCGATCCTGCACGTTGCTAGTAATTACGTTGCAGCCCGTAGCGGGAGTTCAACAACGGTGTTCCCACGGCGAGAGCGATCAGGACGTTCATGTTAATGCTAATGTTAATGCATGCACGCCGCATATAGCAGATAACTTCGTCCCGTGTGCCACTTACGGTTGAAATGTCTGCGTATCTCGTGTGCTTACGGAACGCGTGTACGGATATTCGGGCTAAAGTTCTCCAACCGGCCGATTAATTTAAAAAAAAGGCAAGCGGACCCATCCGCCTGTCAATGCGACTGCCTCCGCCTCCCATAGCCGACTACAAACCGTATATATATATATATATATATATATATATATATATATATAATATGGCTGCGAAAAATACGTCATGATAGATAATTGCGTGCATATCACGTCTCATGATATTAAACCTGATATTGCCAACTGAAATCAATGATGCCCGCTGACCTGTGCTGCCAGCTACCATAAACACTTTCTCGCCTCCAATGACCCCCACGATGACTGGTAAACGAAGGTGTTTAATCAATAGACAAGAACAGTGTATCATATCTAGTAGAAGTAAATCTAGTAAAATCAGCAAAATTGAGCTCCTGCCTAATTTCTATGCTTCTTGTCAAATCTCATATTTGTCATAGGATACGAATGATGTCACTTGTTCCTTGTCCTAATACCATAGATTTCGCTCGCTTTCTCTCTACGAAATAAAAAATATAATGAAATTAAATTAATGATAAAACGATTTGAATGCTATTACATGTTTACGGTTACATTTGAGTTCACATTAAATAAAAATTAACTTAATTAAATTTAATAAATTATAGGTCAGATCATAATCATAATAAATAAGGCTGAGGCTAGTATGAGGCATTCTATTATACTATTATAATACTATATATATATATATATATATATATATATATATATATACATATATAAATAGTTCTATATATATAGTTATAAATGAATGAAATTTTGCCTGCTGGTTCTGTTGGCTGCTGTGGTGTTGTCACCCTCGGGTCCATAGATCGCACTAGCGCTCCATTCATTTAAACCTAATTCGCCCAAAGTGTTTATATGTGATACGCCATACTCCTGGGAACGAATTTAGATGGTGTGAACGATATCGGCTTCCCTTTTTGCTATGCACGTCTCCGCTCACTCGACACCCGCAATTACGTACTTATCGAAAAACTGCCAATTTGCGATTAAGTCGCGAATGGATCGAGCATTAGAGCATTGCTCTCTCAGTAGTGCTTCTCACACACAGACCTCGGCGCAAGCCATTAACGCTCGTGAATGGCGGCGATTCTAAACCGCCGGAGTTTTGTTTTGTAATATTGATGATTTCAGATTCGGTATCGGGGCTGTTGCGATTGTGCGGTTTCAGTTCGAGCCGGCAGAGTTTCGTTGATATTGTGACTTCTAGCTCTGGCCACAGAATCCAAACGCAGCCGCCACAAAACGGCCAGCGAATCAGAGAAGGGTTATTAAGAGATTACGGGCACGTATGCGAACTGCTCAAAAACTGTTTGCGGCCAGCATAATAGCAGACAACGGGCGTGATTGAAGGGCACATTCAGCTGCGAGAACAAATGCGTCAATTTGCCGCGCGGCGGGACCGTTCTTGCTTTGTGAGAGCGACCAACAACGAATGGGCTGGCTCCTTTGCGCGAGGCCAGCGCTGTAGCGAATACGTTCCTGGCCATGCAGCCAGTAGCTGGTTACTTTACCCATATATTGTTGCGCGCGAGAGAGAGAGAGGGGGAGGAGGGAGGGAGAGAGCCTTTCGCTTTTCAAAGGAAATATTTTAAAACCCAGGTTGCGCCGATTGTGTGAATTTCGATTTTCCTTGGCGGACGCAAATTTAGTCAATATTAACGCGTATACTTTTATAAGCGTATACAATTTGTTTAAAGTACAATGAAATTTATCGTGCAGCAGTGTGAAATGGCGCCTATATAGGGCTAACGCTAGTGTAATTTTAACGGACGTAAGTAAATTATCATTGAGAGTGCATAAAAACGGTTTTATGAAAATAAATCAAAAAGCGGGTTTAAGAATATTACCCATATTGTTTAAAATATTGAAATTTTCTAACAAACTTTATATTAGCGTTACACTCATTAACGATAAAAAACGCCCTTAATAGCGGTCACGTATCGCGAGAGTAAAATAAAAAAGTAACTCCGGAAACCGTCTTAAATGGGGCTAGAAATTAGTTGCACCGACCTAGTCCGTATAAACTGTTCCGACTCATAAAAAGGTAAACGGTTCAGAAGTTGCGTCGTAAAATGTCACAGACGTGATACGCGTAAATAGGTGCGCTCACACACACACACACACACACACACACACACACGCGACACACACCACACACACACACACACACACACACACACACACACACACACACACACACACACAC